>NW_026515814.1:0-288726 GCF_023601865.1 Aspergillus affinis
CTTCATTCGGCGAAGCGCCTGCATAGCCTGTCGTTTCAATAGATAGGCTTCACCAGGTTAATAGAATTTTGATTGATGATTGATTGATTGATTGATATCTTGTGAAGGTGGAAAAACGGATTGCCCCCGTGTCGCCGCCCGCAGGATTCACACTGTCTAGTTTGCTGAAGGCCGCCTGGGCGATGACTTTGGCCGAGACTTTTGCATCGCCCGACCCAGCCACCGCACAAGCCAATCCCGCAGTTGTCTTTGGGCAGGTTGTCCACGGCCGGGGGGTCGGCGTACCACACGAGGATCGCATCCTCGGACCATGCATCAGCATCGTTCCGGTGCGAGTTAACATTGACCACGCGGCTCCCCAGGTTGACCTTCTCCGCCAGATTCAGCAGCAAATGGTCGAGACCATGCCCTACACCACTCTCGGCTTTGACGACATCTGCGAGAACAGGACGACGTGGCCCAAGGGGACAAAACTGCCGAGTTTCCTCCGCATCCGCAACTATCAATTCACGCCGCCTTGCTGGCTTGAAGGCGTCCCTTGCGAGGCCACCCACTATGGCATTCCCAATAAGCCGTCCCCGTCGGCCAATGTGCATATTGTTCCCTCGGCGACGGGGATCCATGTTGACATTACGATCTCGAGCCATGTGCTGGGCCCAAAGCAGGTAGAATTTCTTGTGGACCGGTTTTGTAGGACGATCCAGTTGTTTGATGCTGGTGCGATCTGAGCTGAGGATTGACAGTGCGTGAGTCAAGGGTTATCCTTTACTTATTTCTCCTTTTCAGGAAAATTCCATAGACGTAGTTTCTCGATATAGCAGATAGAATATTGATTTCCAATTTCGGAAAACACACACAAAAAAAAAAAAAAAAAAAAAAAAAAAAAAAAAGAGAGAGAGTTGGATGTGATGTGTAGAAGTGTAAACAATTCTTCTAGCAAACCGGAAAGACGTGGAAGGTAGGTAACGGATTGGCTATCCTGCAGTCCTGCCTTTATTTGCTTGCCCGGGCTAACAAGGGGGCCTCAGCAAGGGGTATGTTCAATTTCTCTCGCGTAAAGAGGACTTTTATGTCCTTTATAAGACGTTTCGAACCACACCGGGATCACAATCACCGTCGAAGATGCAGTCATCCGCGCAACCCATCACCACCACAGAACGATCCAAGAGGAATCCGGCAAGTCCATACCATTCGAAACCCCAACTTACATGGACCAGCCCCAACGCGCCCCTTCACCCGCGGGCATGGCCCTTCCTCAAAAAATGGGCCGCCACGTCGATCGTGTCGGCGTTTAGTTTCCTCTCCTCGGTGTCCTCGTCGATGGTGGCCCCGATGCTTGGACAGGTCGGCCGCGAGCTCGGCATGACGACAGTGGTCGAGAGGCAACTGAGTATGTCGATCTTCGTGCTGGCATTTGCGGTAGGGCCGGTGGTGCTAGCGCCGCTGTCGGAAGTGCATGGGCGGTGGGCGCTGCTGCAGAGTAGTAATTTGTTCTTTTTGGTGTGGAATTTGGCGTGCGGGTTCGCGAGGACGAAGCCGCAGATGCTACCTAGTTTTTCGGTTCCTAAGTGGCATTGGTGGGAGTGCGGCGATGGCGATTGGGTTTGGGGCGTTGAGGTAGGCCGGGTTCTCTGGGTTGTGGGACTGGAGTGTCATTCTGAGCTAACCGAGGCAGTGATTGCTGGGAGCCCGAGCAGCGCGGAACGGCGATTGCGATTTACAGCCTGGCGCCACTCCTGGGCCCCGTCGTGGGGCCTATTTCGGGGGCTTGGATCGCCGAGAAGTCCACCTGGCGGTGGGTGTTCTGGTCGACCAGCGCGGTTGCCGCGTGCGTGCAAGTGCTGGGATTCTGTTTTCTGTGGGAGTCGTTCGCGCCGGTGATTTTGAAGAGATATGCTAAGGGACTCGGGTTGCCGTATGAGGGCCAGCAGGTCCAGTCGGTCCCTAGAATCCTGGGGGCCTCGCTCGTTCGACCGACACGACTGCTCACGACGCAGCCGGTCGTGCAGATGATCGCGCTATACATGGCGTACGTCTATGGGCTGTTCTATCTCTTTCTATCAACCTTCCCGGGCGTCTGGCAGGGCGTGTATGACGAGAGCATCGGCATCGCGGGCCTGAGCTACATCTCGCTGGGCGTGGGGTTTATCCTAGGCGCTCAGGTCGGCGGCCGCCTGACGGACGCCATATACGTGCGGCTACAAACGAGGAACGCCAGTGTCGGACGGCCGGAGTTCCGCATCCCCCTGATGCTCGGGGGCTCGGTGCTTGTCTCGACGGGGATCTTCTGGTACGGTTGGAGCGTAGAGACGCGGCGCCACTGGATCGTGCCGAATCTGGGGGTCGCCGTCTTCGGCGCCGGATGCATCGTATGTTTGCAGTGCATGCAGGCGTACATCGTAGACAGCTACACGCGGTTCGCGGCCAGTGCAATGGCAGCGGCGGTGGTGCTGCGTAGTCTGGCGGGGTTTGGTTTCCCGCTGTTTGCGCCGTACTTGTACGAGCGACTGGGGTATGGATGGGGGAATAGCGTTCTGGGGTTTGCGAGTGTTGGGTTAGGGATTCCGGCGCCGCTGGTGTTTTGGTTCTATGGCGAGAAGGTGAGAGGGTGGTCGAGGTATGCGGCTGGGCAGTAGTCTTGTCGTTCAAGAGAGACAGATATGCGTTCTATGAAGGCAAGACCCGACATGTATCCGTATTCTGCGGAAGTGCTCTGAAAATGCACTAAATGATCAATTGCCTCCCTGCGAGACGATGAAGTGCTATCTTCTACCTTCCAGGACTGGCACTCGTCCAGAAGAGTACCGTCTCATCAACAGGGAGTGACTGGTTTAAAATACCTTGTGGAGATGCCAGATCTGTCGGAGAACCACAAGTAATGAATTCCTCGTCCGAGATAGGATGATGGATGATGGATGATGGAAGTCGCAATATAATCAAAGTTCAACTTGTTATATAGACGACAATTATTTACAAATACAATATTGTTTTTTATAATTTCGAAGGACTGGTGAGAGAGATAAGGAATGAGTACTGTCATAACCAAACGTATAAAAATTCGGATGTAAAATAAATGGTTTGTCAGCTTCATAACTAACTATCAACTGACCGGTCAGAATAGGATATATTAGCGAATTCTATGCTAGTGCGGATACTTTGCGGATATCCGCAATGACGATATGCCGCAGCCTAGTCACAGCCATGGCTCGAACGCGAATTGACTCTGCGGATAAGACATGGAACGTTAAGCATTACCTCACATATCCAGTCTTACCTGGGAAATTTCAGGATCAATCGCTGCAAACGGCATGTTGCCACTATGTTAATACAAAGGTGATGAAATCAACGTATTAGGTATATCTGCGTACTCTAACACCCATCTATAAAGATGACCAGGGAGTACCTACCATAACTCCCTATTCTACAATTGACCATCATCATTGTCCTGTTTCTCTTGCATACACAATAAGCTTTACAAATATGGCCACCACAGCCGTACAGGTGCCCGCCCGCGACCCATGGTCATCCGTGGACTTCGAAGCCATCGATAAATGGCGCGTCAAAGCCATCGAAAAAGCCGCGGCCCGAACCGCACCATCGTCGTTGGATCCAAGTGTTCAGGAATTCCTCAATCTCCTCAACAAAAATCAGGACCTGGGGGCTCTGGCAAACAAAATGCTCAGTGAAGTTCCCCCCACTCCGACATACGATTTCGACCCAACCGGCAAGTTCTGCCGCATTACAGACTACAACCACATGGTGCAATGTCTTAACGATATTATCCACAAGGCGCCACCCTGGGACCATGATGCTTACAAGGTCGGGCTCATTGGCGTTCCATTCAACGCGCTTTTCAATTGGCCGCTGGCGACAGAGAGCGGATATAAGTTTTTCAAAGACGACAGGGTTAATACCTGCTTGAAGAAGATCCTAGATGCACATGGCGAATACCTCAAAAGGGAGGCCTCCAAGGAAGTTCTCCCGGGGTGGTTCGAGGAAGAGCCGCTGCAGATCATGACCGAGAAAGCATCCCCGTATTGGCCCGACGGCAAAGAGAAGTCCTTCGATAAAATCTACGACTGTGTCTCAACCGATAAAAAATACAAGGGCTTCAAAACCTGGGATGACTTCTTCACTCGTCAGTTCCGCGAGCCTGTTCGACCGGTCAATCACGAGGACAAGAACCACGATCCGCAGGAGCCGAGTAAGGCGGTTATCACGAATGCATGCGAGTCAGTTGTCTACCGATGCGAGGAGAACGTGCAGAGGAAAGATCGCTTCTGGTTAAAGGGTCAGCCTTACTCACTATCCGATATGCTGGACTTTGACGAGGACGTGGACAAATTTGTTGGTGGCACCGTCTACCAAGCTTGGCTGGCCGCTGAGTGTTATCATCGCTGGCACTCCCCAGTATCTGGCACCGTGGAGAAAGTCAAAATAGTGCCAGGAACGTACTTCTCGGGGCTGCGAGAGTACGGTTTCCCTGAAGTGTCTGGAAACCGCAATATTCCTGATCCCTCGGGCCCGAACCTGTCCCAACGATATATCACATCCGTAGCTACGCGGGCTCTTATCTTTATCAAGGCCGATAATCCCACTATCGGACTCATGTGTTTCATTGCCGTTGGAATGGATGAAATATCCAGTTGTGAGGTCTTAGTAAAAAAAGGCCAGAGAATCATGAAGGGAGACCAGCTGGGTACATTCCATCTAGGAGGGTCCACACATTGCTTGATATTCCGTCCAGAAGTCAAGCTGGATTTTAACAGGGATGCGCAACCGCCATACAGTGACGTCGAGTTTGGCCAACATACCATTATTCCAGTCAATGCGTGGCTGGCTTACGCGGGAAGGGCCTGAAGGAGCAGATGTGGCTCTAGCTTCTTTGCTGTGGTGTAGCCCTAACCGCAATTGTGTTTTTTATGGACAAAATAAGGTATTGGAGGCAAAAGCAGAAAGTGTGACTTGGAAGAGATTCCTAGTCAAGACAAGAACAAGCTAAAAACGGTCAATCGACTCTAAAAGTTTAATTTAGTTAGATCTAACCTGTTGCGAAATCTTTCGTTCATAAATATCAATGTCATGATAGAAATCTGAAGAGCAGTGGCAAGGATGCACCATGGATGCATTGAACATGGTCCACTTCATAGAATTCGTAATGTGTCATCGTGATGTAAGAGGTGAATTCCCCCACCTACTGAAGCATTCGACAGCTAACGAACCCGTTTACAAATATAAAGACCATCAGTGTTCAGTTAACTATTCAATGGCTAACAGGGTCTCAGCTGCCATCGATTAAAATTTTCAGCATATTATCTGACATCAACGTCAACAATTATGGTAGAAACTACCGAGAAGATTCCTCAAGTCTCATCCAAGCCCCTCACTTCACAAAGACAGAGAAGATTTCCCTTCTTCCTCCAATGCTGCTTCTTTGTTACATGTCTCGTCCTGGCCGGAGCCGGCCTCTTGTATCTTCCATCTCAATTAAGCTCCGTTGCCGCTAGACAAGCTGGGATCCAGGACCCTATTCAGGCGCAGGAATCCCCTCAGGGCAATTCCCGGCGGGTCCCACTCGATGTTCATATCGAAAGCATGTGTCCAGATGCGCGGGACTGTCTCCAGAAACTAGTCGTGCCGGCATACTGGCAAGTGCAAGACAAGGTTGCCTTAGGGATCTATCATGTTGGGGAGTATGACCACCTACTCGTATTCACGTCTATAGAATTAGCCTAGTGCTGATGCAACTTGCGCCATCCAGAGTATGGGAAGTCCCAAGAAGTGACGTGACGTGCCAACACGGATGGAACGAATGTGCCGGAAACAAGTTGCTCGTGTGTGCTGACGAGCTGTCCAATACAGACGGCGATGCCCTGGGTTTCGCCAGCTGTGTTCTATCCGACTATCAACGTGTTTCTGAGCCAGGGATGATCGAAGAATGTGCAAATGAACATGGTTTAAACCATGAATACATCAAGAAATGTGCCAACTCCAATGTTGGTCGAGAGCTGCTGATAGAAAGCGTTCATCACAGCGTCTCAGTAGGAGCTAACTTCAGCTGTACGATCCGGGTGAACGGGGAAGAATGGTGCAGGCGGGATGACTATAAATGGCTGTGTGGTGAGGATCACTATTCAGTGTCGTGTTTGGTCAAGAAAATTAAGGAATTGGCTGGAGAACGACACTACGAAAAAACTACTGATTAAATTTTTTGAAAAGTACAGCATGCTTATGAGGTGTATTATATCAGATCAGGAAAGATTGTCTTAGCTAGGTCCTTCAAGATGAACTGAAAAGTGGGCTATTCAAATTTATTAGATGTGTATGTACCTTCAATTATACATCTTGTAGTTTGTAGTATCTTGTACCAGTATGCTTCAGAGCTTGAATAGTCGCAGAATAACTCAAGGTCAATCGTACAGACACCGAGTGAAGCATACTAAAGGCGGTACAAGGCGCAGGTAAATATCAGGAAAACTGCTAGAATGCACGAGAATGTTCCCCAGAGAGTAAGGTTTTGGTTGCACCTATCCTGCGGGGGTTTATCAGTTAATTTTCGAAGATTCAATAACCGAAAGCGATGGACAGCTAGAAGCTAAGAAAACTTATTATTGGATTGAGAAAGCCGTTATGGTTAACCCATAGAGATAAATGTGTCTGCGGATCATGATTAAGGAGCAGCTCATCAAAATGCACCAGACCAACAGATCAAAATCATATGAAACAATGGACTAAATTAAATATTCAATGGCAGTAGGTGAAAGAGCCCATAACATCGCTTAGACGGGAACACGTCGCTCGACCCCCACTCTCCTGACTTGTTCCGAGCGACCAAGCAGCTCTCCAGACATTCCTTTCTCCCCTTCTCACAAGCTTCAACGCAGCATCCGAAGTTCCCACTGACCTTTATTGAAAGCGTAGTGCTCAACCTCTGCAAAACCCTGACGATCTCTCGTTTGTTGATTTCTTGCGGAAAGGCCATGTCAAAGACCACATATTCGATTCCATGACCCCGTGGGATAGCTTGAGATGCGACCCACCATTTTTCGACAAGTGGAGAGATGTTTGGGCTGTCGATGTCCCCCGTTTTCCTCTATGATTGTGAGTGAAGCATTCGCGATTGGGTTTAGGATGACCAGTCGGAGTCTCGGCATGTGCTTGGCGATTTGTTCGTGGGTCTCGGCGTTGCGGAAGACGGACATCAAGTGATTTGGATGGATGAAGACGAACGTGTATGGAGATGGATGTTTTTCGATGACATCAGGTGATATGGGTGAGGAAGTTGTTTCGTCGTTGGTAGGACGATACGTGCGGAGAGTCGGGACCCCCAAATCATTCGTCGTAACGAGGATTTCTTGGCTCATAGTGACAGGGAATGGATTTGAATAGTATTGTCTCGGAAGATGATGGAAACGATATTTGGTTTATAGGTTTCGCTAGGAGGAAGGAGATGGTGAGAGGCGTTGTGATACAGAAGAAGGTTGATAGTTATCATTCACAGCGGAAAATTTGAGAGTTTATATACAAGAGGAACATCAGATTGATTTCCAATCAGTCTGATTCAATGCGGAATAAATTCCGTATAGGAAGCTCTATTGTCTACCAGATCGAGCCTCGATTCACAACAAGAGGAAGTTGCTGATGTTGAGGTGATGGAAGGAGAGGAGTATGTCACAAAGGTCACATGGCCTGACTCAAACATAAAGCTACCCATAAGAACGAGGGAGCCCCACTGGATAGGAACCTTCCAAGTTACCCAGGGACTTCCGGCCTTGGGAATGAATAAGTAATTAAATTCTTGTCTATTGATTATGGTATTATCAAATCCCTGGGTCGGCTGCAGGCGTGCCCACCACCCCCGTTAACGCCCCTGATGGTGTTGGATACTTAGTGCGGTTAATAGGAATGGACAAGCTGTGGAAGACCAGGTGCTCTCTTACAATGCATCTCGAGCCAGTCGACTATAATTTAATGTTAGAATTATGCCTACGATTCCCGTATAACGCTGCTTACGGTAGCGGGAATTCTGACCAGCTAATGATCAGTTGTAATTGCACGATTTTTCTATAACTATGGATTACAGTACTAATATGATCTAGGCCAGTGCCATTTCACTCCTAACAGGCGCATCATTCAGCTGTAGACCAGCTAAAGGGCATAATTATAACTCATCTGAGATCCATAAGGCATGCATGTAAAGTTATATACTTTTTAATTCCTTCGAACTTTTTGATGATTCTTTTTGCGTCCGTAAGTCTCCAATCTTATGTGAACCTTGTATGAGCCGGCTAAATCTACACCTGTAGTATTGTCTAATTTGCGGTGGCCTGCACATGTCTAACTTCTCGCACTAGCCTTGTGAATTGCGAATTTGTAAATGTACGTTCGTAAACCTCATGCGAAATGATGTTTCCGGTATTGATGACACCTATAACAAGGGATTTGCGGGTAATACAGACTGAGGACTAAGTTAGATAGTAATATTCTACAAAGTTGGCTACAAGGTCACGCAAACCACCCTTCTCTAAAGGGTAATGCAAAGTAGGCTTTAATAAAAAGCATTGGTTTTACTTGTTATTAGGTAAATATTTCTTTTTCATTACTATATCCATATTATGTCTCTTCTGACGACGACCCGTATTAAAGATTAACCCCTTAACTTTTTAATATCACAATAATTCGTAAATATAACCGTAAAGCTTGGAGCTTTTGGTTCTTGACGGGTTTGTTGGCAACGTTCATGGGTACCCAAAAAAGCAATTGTGAGGTCTACATGCAATAATACCATACCAAACTACTCTAGAGCAAAAGGGAAATAGACATTGGCCAATGAGAAGCGCGCGTTACAACTGCGATGTAACCCTTTTTTTGCGTATGCAACGCGCACACTCCGCACTGAGACCAACAGGGGAATAGTGGTCGGGTAATCTCCGGATAGGTTGTCTTTCGGACTCATGTCGAGGGCTGAATCTAGGGGATTGCTGCAATACTCAAATAGGAAAAAAGATCTTGGATTTACCAGTATTCGCAGGGCTTTGTTGGTCCGCAGCAGTCCGTAGAGGCTCCTAGGTTGCTCCAACCGATAGAAACCCACCTCATTTGGCAAGCACGGCCGATAAAGCCAACGGCAGCCATCTACGCATGGATTATGATCGTCTTGAATATGGGGTGAAGGTACCAGAAGCTACATGTTGCGATGAAGTGACTTACATGATCTTCTGTCTCTCGTCTGTTTTTCAGTCCCAAGTCGGCCGTCCCGTGTCTATGTCCCTCACAAGAGCGAGGTCTTGTGAGGGCACCTTTCCAAGGGAATTCTTTTTCAATCCCAGTCCCGATTTAGAAAACTACTTGTGGTATTCTACTCATCAGTGTAGCTTTAGCGTGCGACGTTTTGCATCTATCGATCGCTTCAGGAAACTGGACTAGGATATATGAAGGCCTTGGAGTCAGTTAACCAATCCAGCTACGCTCATAGTATCACATACGCATTGACCCTATCTGGCAATTTATGGGGGCCCTGGATCAGCTCGGTATCGGTATCAGTATTATTCACTCGCCGTCCCAGTCTATCATAGTCGATGTGTATGGGCCCCGCCGCCTGTAAGCGATTAATAATACTTATTTACATCCCTGATGTCTGCTTAACTCAAGGGTTTGGCTCCACTTGGGCATTCGCTCAGGGTTCCCCAAGTCGTCTATATACCCACTAACCTCAGTTCTCTGTCTACTTTTGTTATGAAACGCACAGGGGAAGGAGGGTAGAATGACACTGTATCGGCTATACGCACTTAGCCTACTGAGGATCGAATGCTTTCTAAATGATAGGGCTCTTAATTCTCTTGCATAACCATTCTTTTCTATGGATAGATCAAGGGGTAAGTTCCTCAGGGGTTCGAGTGTGTGGGCCAAGCCGCTAGATCACGTAATCTCATAGATTCGTATCAAAGGCGCAATGGTCTTGCTTCAATAATCTCTTCGCATGTCACAATACCACCTTTGTTCTGTAAATAGAAATAGCAAGACTAGCTACTGATATCCAGCCCCTACCTACCGCCTTCGCTCTCGAGTCCCGCCCCGAGCAAAGGATTGTACTTTATACAATTGATCTTCGTGTTCTATTGCCTTGTTGTCATCTTGCTGACGGTAACACTATCCGATTGAGTCAGGCCTGGTCTCTTAAGTTTCAAATGGAGTATTGCCCTCTACAAAATCCGAAAATCAAGAGACTGCGGCGTCAGCAGAACAGTAGTAACACTGAGCAATAACAGAATAGCCGGAGAAAAGAAAAGGGAGCCTGTATATCTTTTAGCATATTTACCCAAGTATGCTGGAGCCGAGCGGCCTATCAGAAGATGGCTGTAATAGCGGTCGATGT
Source organism: Aspergillus affinis (assembly GCF_023601865.1). Lineage (NCBI taxonomy): Eukaryota > Fungi > Ascomycota > Eurotiomycetes > Eurotiales > Aspergillaceae > Aspergillus > Aspergillus affinis. The sequence continues at coordinate 10,376 of NW_026515814.1, forward strand.
CCTTCGCGTTCTATTTTGACCGGCTTAGCTTGAAGCGACTTCACGGGCAGATACCCATTTTTCCCGCTCCAAGTCATATGCTTTCGTATGATATGATTCTTTTCGAACACAACCCTCACGAGACATAGTTCGCGTTCTCAGAAACTCGGTGAAATATAATTTCCAGTCACGGGAGTTTGCTAGTTCATCAGCGAAGCCATGATTCTACAACAGACCGACATTTTTATGGGATGGGCGTCGAGAAGCAGCAGGATAGTTTTATAGTCCTAGTAGGCTTGGTGATACATCTAGCTACTCGTCGGTTGCCTAAATATAATACCGAAGTAAGGCTACCCACCGCATCTATACATCAAGAGTTGAATATACCGGTTGAATTACGGGAGCTGCGTCGAAAAATAAATGCTTTTGGAATTTACGACATGGGAGGATTTTATTCTAAGCCGTTGTCATTCATTAGATCATTACCACTGACAGCCGCAATTTGATGATCCTAACCAATGTGTTAGCTCAAATGACGAATGAAAATAGAACAGGAGTGGCATACTTATGCAATTTAGAGGGAAACAGCCCAATCAACTCATCTATTCCAAATTCATTTGAGCGAAGTCACCTTCCAAATCCCGAGCATGCGTGACACCTTCTTCACTGCGATGATTCTGTCCTCCCACCGGTGATCCACATTCGGGACACGAAGATCTCTGCATCGCCATGCCGCACTCTCCGATCGTAAATGGATGTCCATTGCGGCAATAGTACCAGTGGCCGGTGCCACGAAACTCACTTGCCATAGCTGCGATCACTGCCATCCGTTCCTCGTTTGTCACTGTAGTGTAAAAGGTTGAGCCTTTGAGCATCTTCTCAGCCCCCTCGATTTCGTCCACCAGACCCTGGGTTTGACCCGGAAACTCAGCACTTAGTGATTTGGCATGGTCAATGGCTATGGATCCTTGTCTCAAGTGCTCTTCCGCCACCTCGGGGGACTTCGTATGCGATAGTTCAAGCGCATGTACCTCAGCAAGGAAAATATATCCCTCGGTTTGATAAGCGATGCGCTTGCTCTCGGCTGCTCCCCTAATTAGCAATTCACACTCAGCTTTGACAGCCGATAAGTCGATGTCAACTTCACTTTGGGACCCTTTCGGACAATCGCGGCGGTGTCTGAGGAAATCTGCCAACAGTGCAATATCTAATCGTAGACTCAATGCCACGGCCTGCAGAAGCCCCTTTGTTTGGAGAATTTCGTCACCGAAATCAACGCTCTTGGGAGTGTTGTGCCGACGGCGTGCATTCTCAACCATACTGCGAACCCTACTGTACGGCTGTTCTTCGGGCTTCACTCGGTTCAAGTAGTGCACAATTTGCTGGCGAAGAGCGAGAACTTCTTTCCATCGCCCGTCCTCTGTAGAAGAGATAATATTTCGCATGATATTGACTTGCGCATTTCGTTTACCTTTGATCACGATATGAGCAGGCCAGTTGATTGTTCCTTTATGTTTGGTCTCCTGGAGCTGTCGAACGCGAACAGGAAGCTGCTGCGCAAGAGGAAAATATTCGCGGTTGATGAACAAAATGAGCTTCTTCATCGACTCATCCAAAATAGCACGACGAACCAAGCGTCCGTATCTGGCGATATCTCTCAATGACGCACGGCAGCTGGCACATGTCTTAATGTCATTAATTGAAAAGGGATCCAACGAAGCTGCAATGCCAACGGGTCTATCCTGCGCATCAAGGATGTAGTATTTCTTGAGATCCATTTGTGCGTCCATATTTTCAATCGTAAGAAAGTGACCGCATTTGGGAAATATGCAGGGGTTTTTGTCCAGGTCTATCTCTTTGTAAGTCTCCCCAAGAATAAAGTCCACCATGTGGTTCTTGATGTCGTCAGTCCCGCAGATTTGGCAGTACGTCGCGGGTGGACACCTCTCTCCACACACTGACGGGCACTGGTGTCCACAGTCCAGCATTCTACCACACCTCCTGGAACATGGAATATGATAGCAGGGCGCAGCACAGGGCATCGTACACGTACTGTGCGGACATGAAGAAAAGCACCAGTCTTCAGCACAAGAAGTGCAAGGGTCTGAGCACTTTTGCGCGCATTTCGAATGGCCACAATCGACCTCACATGGTGATTGACAAGGAGGGCAAGGCTGTTCACCGTGGCATGGGGTGTTGCATCTGTGGGTGCACGTATTCTGATTCCGGCCGCATAACTGTCGACAGACCCCGTGATCAATCTGAACTTCACCTGAATCGGACCTTTTCACGCACATGGAACATCGACATTTGCATTCATGTCCACAACCTAGCAATGCTCGACATTGGAGATTGCATTTGTATTGGGACGAGTCGATATCAACATGGCATGCAACAGTGGCTTCATGCTTGCAGTTCAGAACTGTCTTCTTGACAAGTGTAGGACAACGTACAGTCGACAGGTCCTGGCTCTGCCAGCACGGAAGGGACTGCATCAAGTGGCCACAAGGAAGCTTTCTGTCTTCTTGGAAAACATTGACCATGCACTTTTGTGGACACCCATCGCTGCATTTCCTCGGGCACGGGTGACTACATCCTTGGCGTGGTCGGGGGCATGGCTCCAGACAGTAGACGGCATTGTGGAGAATTTCAGAGTGACATTTTTGTACGCACGCATGGCCACATGGCAAACGGTTGATGCAGCGAAGATCACACCCACCCTCGGGTGAGACTCTTGGGAAATCATCTGGCTTAGAAACAGCGATCGGTGTGTCTGGGTGGCGTGGGCATTGCAGTTCTAAGCTCGTTCCAATATTTTCGTTCTGCTGCAATATCTCAATGACTTCTGCCCACATGGGGACGTGAATAGATGTGGCTGAGTTGCCAATGATGTACATGCCATGCTTTGCGCGAGAAAGGAGGACGTTAATGCGGTTCGAAGTGCGAAGGAAACCACATCGATTCTGCGGGTTGCTGCGGACCAATGAGATTACCACCACCTCAGCCTCTTCACCCTGAAAGTTATCGATGGTGGCAACTCGTAGGCTCTGTAGGAGTGTTGATCTCACAACAGCCGGTGATGATACGTTCTCTTCTTGGAAGCCCGCCTTGTCGAGATCATCCTGATCACGTTCCCCCAAGGTAATCGCGTGCGACTCACCAAGCCTCCGCCGCAGTCTGTGAAGCTGGCCGAGATATGGAGTAAGAACCGCAATATCACGGTTACCATACTTTCCTTGCCGAACTAGGTGGTTAACAAGTGCGGCGGCCATGTCAATCTCGTAGTCATTCCATCGTGATGTAGCTGTTGCATCCGCGTTTGATGGGTTTGCTTCTTCCATGCGGTGGTCTAGCCAGAAAAGCCTTTTGCGCATCCCAATGACCTCTGGGTAGTCATGCACCGAAGGGGAATCGTTAAGCTGTGGATATAGTGTATCACGAACGAGCTGAGCAATGGATGGATGCATCCGGCGTTGTGTCTCCAGAGTACTATAGGGCAGCCCGGAATCCATAGGGCCACTAGATTCGACAAGTCGCTCAAACAGAGAAACATCCAATGAATATCTTGTGCCGCCGTTCATATTTTCCCGTGAGAGATCATAATTCTGGACTTGAGGTCGGAGCTGCCGATGGTCACCGATAAGAATCGCATGCTCCACTGATGGCAGCAATGCGGTAAGAAGGTGAGCCTCCAGAACTTCTCCGGCTTCTTCACACAACACAACCTTCGACTGCAGCCTCCGGAGCATATTCAGGTTTCTTGCTAATCCACTTGTCGTAACTCCGATGACATCAGCTTGACTGAGGCAGCGGAGATCAACCTCGTCCCGAATGTTACTGAATTCATGCTTGGCATCGCGATGAGCTTCGCAAACATGAAGAAGACTCTCTCGCATCTCATTTTTGATCTCCATCTTCCAATAAGCATACAGATTCTTTCTCTCAGGACTTGACATTTCGGCGGGATGGATGGTTTCAAGCTCATCCACCGGCCGAGCCTCGCGAGTACCACGTGCACCAGAGTACAGCCATCTATTCATGATCTTCCTACCGTCATCGCTTCGTGCCATTTCGAACTCATCGTCGTCCGGTCCAATGAACTGTTGATAATGAGCTGGATGTTTATTGCGCAAATGTACCATCAACCGAATATGCGAGATATCCTGCGCACATCCAATGCCAGTAAAATCTTCGGCACACGCTTCCAGAGACCGATGAGCATTCCACTGCCCAGCCTTCTCAATCTTGGTCCTCGTGCTACCTTTGGCAATAGCCCGTAGTTTGTAAGGCTCCAGTATCTCTGACATAGATCGCGAACCGATTCGAACAATCTGCGTAGTGATTTTATTGTTCAATAGAGACTCCAACAACTGGTCCAGCGCATGATTGGTATATGTGACACAGATGATGGGTCCAAGCTTCGTTTTTCCATGGATCTTGTTCGCAAGCAAGACTTTTATGAGAGCGACGCCTGTGTAGCTTTTGCCTGTTCCAGGCGGTCCTTGGATGAGGCCGATTTTCCGTTGAAGGCTATCGACCAGGGCGGTTGTCTGGGCGGAGTCGAGACTGGAGTTTTGCCGTAGTCTTTGTATATCGGCTGGGCGGCTAGGATGGACGTAAAAGTTGCTGCCGTCGTTCATCAGACAGGAAAGGTTGAATTCAAAGCCAGGCTTTGTCGCATAGAACGGGGGAGGGATGTTGACAAGTCCACCTGTTTCAGTACCAGTAGGGATAAGCAACTCGGATAGAGGCAGATTTCCAGTTCTTTTCATCAGCTGAAGTGCTTTCAATGTCGGCCCGAATGCTGGTAAGAGAACGCCTGGAAATTCCAGCAAAACAAAGGCTTGCTGGTCCTGATGGTACAGATTCAGAACCGCTTCAATGTCTCTGTTTCTGCTATCAGTCAACTCCAAAAGAACTGAAGCTATCCGAGGACTTTTCCAAAGCAGGTCCTGTTCCTTTTGCTGCTCCTTGGTTCTATTTTGGTCTCGCCGGTTAGATCCTTGACATTGCGATTCGACCACAGTACAGAACAGTACAAATCTCCGTTGCGTGACCAGACACACCAAGGCGCCGCCCTGTAGTCGCTTGGACATTCTCCACCATTCTTCACGCTTTGTAGTTGGCATTGTGGTTACATTAGCTAGTTGAGGAAATTCAACCTCGAACTGAAGTCCGTTCATCCAGTTAAAGCCAAGCCGAGAAATCCTCGAGTGGTGGTATGCGTTTGTTAATGTTTGGTTCTTTTGGTTGCGCAGATTCCGTGATGGCTGGATCACCGAATGAATAGCATCACGAAGCTGCCCAACAGTATCCTCCCGCAACAGCCGAAAGTTGCGATCTAATAGTCCATCAAGACCATTGATATGCCACTGTGTGGGATCGTTCACAGGGAGGTATTCGACTCGAGTGCTCGATATCTCCTCAAAGCTTGGCATGATGCAGACCTGACAGATGTCCGGCTGGTCATTGTCATGACGGCCCCCAGGAGGTCCACACTTGGTAACAAAGGTTCCAGCTAACTTGGGCGCCTGACACTCGGCTTTGAGTGTGGCCGTTGGTAGTGAGCTACCAATTTCAAGGCGACAGAGTATACGTTCCAGATGAGCTTGAGACTGATGAAGCGCACTCTCTGTATCAGTAGCATTCCACTGGATGAAGATTTTTCAAATTTCTTCGCCTGTTCTTGAAGAGAGTCCTGAACCAAGGCTGTTGAGTTCAGATCCACGATCCGAGAGAAGACCAAGAGAGAGAGCTCCAACCATGCCACGGTAGAGCTGTCCCTTTCGCAGTGAATGAGGACATCAAAAATGTGTCTTAAGAGGTTTGATGCTCTGAGACCGTTGATGCCGAATAGCACGTTGTAGATTGTCCCCACAGCCTGTTCAAGCACCAGGGAAGAGAGAACATCCTGATGCGAGATGATTTCTAAAAATGGAACTATCGATGCTTTGAACACTCCTTCTTTCCTAGCTGTAGAAAACTGTCCAAGATCTTGTTCAATCAGCTCCTTGATACAGTATAGGCCACCTTCACCCGAGAGTGTCTGAATGACCGACTGGCGAACGCCGACGTCAACATCAACCAGCCGACGGGCCTCCCGGAAGAGGAATGCGAGTTTCCCACGTAGCGGTTGGGTAGTAGGGATATTTAATGGAATGTTGCTTCTCCATGCTCGAAATTCTCTCTCCGAGTTGGACAAGCCTTCGCGTGGTTTGCTAGATTTTGTCTTTGGGGCTTTTCCATCGCGAGGCCACCCTTGACCATTCTGGATATGACGGAAACTGCAATTCTCGAATTTGCAGGTTCCTTTCTCGGAAAATTCGTAGCAGATCCTGCCGATACCATTAGCAAGTGTGAGACGTAACAGGAACTGCAACCAACCCCGGAGCCATCTTAAGGGAGCATTCGAGGTCACTGGGGACACAACAGACGTAGCGAGAGTGGGAGATAGATTTAGAGGTGTCGTATAGACAGATATTGATGAATATGACGAGTTGCAACGGCCTGGTAGCAGAAATAAGCGCAGGACGCCTAGTCAATATCGGGGACAGACATGAACGAGAAGTCCAAAAGAGGGGAGATGGAGGGAGAGCGGGATATTTGAGGAAGAAAAATGAGAGTAAATTCAGCCTTGTCTTTTTTTTTTGTTCAGCCAGGCTGCATGTGACGGTCTACAAAGAAGCTTAGTAAAAGACAAGTTTGTTTATGACTCGTAGTCAAAGAATTTTCCCATGGAGAGGAAAGGCTATCTAGGAGGGAGGATCTAGAGCTTCTATATACTGCCCGAGGCTTGGCCTCAGGCAGGAATGCCTGCAGAGCATCCAGGAACCTTCCTGGATGCCTACCGGAGGGTCCCTCGGTCCTATACTAACTAACCAGAACGTTCCTCCGCACCGGGAAGTTCCCTGATTTCAGGAGGTCACACTGCATTGGAGGCGCGGCGCGTAAGAAAGAGTGAAACAAGTGGAAGGGCAACAAACGGCGCAGTGAAGTAACAGCCAACCATGCACTTCTCTTTCGTTTGCCATTCACTCTACAGTCGGTAGTAATAGTAGTATCCATTTACCCCGACCCCTCGTCGAAACGATATATCCATGTACGTACCTTCCATGGCGCATGACTTTGAAACCGATATGACGCCTCAGCGAAGCCTAGCATGGCCTCGACTGTCCCAGAATGCGACATGCTGTCTGGTTTACCTCTCTCACCTTCTTTTGCGCCTCCCAGCAGACTGGAGATGCTGTTTAACGCGTTTCCGACATTCCTCCTTAATTCCCTCCACAATTCGCCCAATTTTGGACAGTCTACCAGAATATCAGCGACTGTTTCTTGGGCGCCGCAGATGCAGTGGTCGTCGTCGCGGAATCCGCGTGTCTTGGCGTATGTAAACAACCATGTGGCCGCGGGAGATGACTAAACCGCTTATATCATCGCCTTTCTTGGCCGATTGATTCATTGCATGAATATTGCATTATCATTGCGTTTTATTTGCAATTTTATTGCATTTATACGGCATTTTTCGGGACAGTGTTATCGTGATATGTCGCTTGTTTTGACGATTAGGAAGCCTCTCGAATTGCATAAATATCGGCTTCTTTATCGTATAGTTAGTTGAATTAAGACCTTCATTCATTTGAATATGATCATATAAATCAGTTGAATAATCACTTCTTCGGTAGACTCACCTATTTCTGCCACAAACCAAATGTGGCCCGTGTGTGGTTGGGTCAACAGGTACGCCCGCAAATACCCGTAGAGCTTTCTTCCGTAGGTGGCTGGATTGCTGTCATCTTCCGCAGATGAGCACCTGCTGCAACTGAGCGCGGATGTTGTCGCGGATGGCCGCTTTTTCCCTTGCAAACAGAGGGCGGAAGGGGGGTGCTTTGCCTGGGCTTGCCGCATCTTTGACCAACTGATCTGCCGCGCCGGTCCCTGGGTACCTAGGTTGCCATTCCCGCCGCCGGAAGGTTCGGCCATCTTCTTCATTGTAAACAAACATCGCAACACCGCCGCGTGATACAAATATGGATCGTCTTCCATTCCTCCCTCTCTCCAACAGTCCTACACGCCGCGAGTCGTGATTTCCACCTGCTTCAAAAATGGTTTTATTTTCCCCTCCGTCACCTCTCGAGCTCTCCAATGGTTGTCTGGTGTGTGCCCCGCATGGGCTCGTTGTCTGCCCGGACTGCACCGTGGATTTCAGCTTCATGGAGGATTTCGTGGATGAATGCGAGGATGAGGATGAAGATGACATCTCCCCGGGCAAGGACTTTGACGAGGACTCTACGATCGAGGAGCTGCCACCCCGTGCCCGCATCTCCAGCCCTCCCCGAGTCGGCACCGGGCGCGTCCTTCCCACCCGATTCCGCCCTCCCAGCACTCACGCGACTCCGCAGTCGCTCTTCCCCCCCACCATCGGCCGTCGCTCCTCACCAGCAGTCTGTCGGTTCATCAATGCCACCAACCCGAGACAATTCCTCATATACACGGACGGCGCATGCTTAGACAACGGCGGAGCGAACCCCCGAGCTGGCTGGAGCTTTGTTTTCAAGCCTTCGACGGAAGACCGCCCGGGATACGTGCGCCAGCCCCTGGAAACCAAAGGGCCCAGTGGCGAGGCGTACGGACAAACAAGCAACCGGGCAGAACTGCGCGCCGTTATCGCCGCTCTGGGATTTCGGGCTTGGCCCGGTGAGGGGTGCAATAATCTTGTGATTGCGACGGATTCCGAATATGTCGTGGAGGGCGTGATCTCCTGGGTCCGTGGGTGGATACGGAGAGGCTGGATGACAAGAATGGGGACGGCGGTCAAAAATCGGGACCTCTGGGAGTGTCTGCTCGGCGAAATCGAACGATGGCACGAGCAGGGCTTGGATGTTGCATTCTGGCGTGTCCCAAGAGAGTGGAATACGGATGCCGACCATCATGCCAGGCACGCTGCTTCCCAGGAGAGAATAGAAGACTTCCAGGAGGTCTGCGGGTTGTTTGTCTGAACCTATTTGCTGAAGACGCTCGAAGTATTAGGTCCTGCAAGGGCCCGACAATTGTTACTCTTTTTTCTCCTTCAATTCTCCGGCATGTAATCACCGCGTTTTGTCTTTACTGAATGAAAGAAGCATGTTCTGTTGCTGGGTCAGACGCATAGAATGATCGATCCTATTGTTAGGCATCTAATCTGTCAGGGTTACCAAGGCGCCTTTGGTACGATAAGTGTTTTGGGGAATTCTGGTGGGCTTCACATCCGGTTACACCCCGGTTTTGTTCCTGCGTCCGGGGAACAGCAAGATCATGGGTCCTCCACTTGCCACGGGGTTCCTGGAATATCCCACAGTGTGCCATTCACAGCATGCTCGCAAACCCATTCCTGGCATAGTTCGATATCCTCATCCCCCCGGTTCCGGGGTACGGACACGAAAGCATACACTAACTGGGGCGGATTTTGAGAACTCGGAGCTGAAGGAGATGTATGGGAAGGCAGCAAGCGCGCCCAGATGCTTGTTTCCCACCCCGGCTCGCGGCGTTCCCACTCCACTCGATGTCCTTGGCAAGTGTTGATGACAATTACGCGCTGCAGGGACGGTAAGGCTAACCCCCGGGACGATGATAGTGAGAGAGGCTCCGTTAAGCCGTCCGATCGAGTAAGCGCAAGGTGGGTGAGACTTGGGCAACGCTGCAGCGCCCGCACAAACGCGTCGTTAATGCAGGGATTGTAGAGAGCGAGGCATCGGAGTCGAGGCCAACCTGACCACACCTCGGGCTCTGACGCCGCGTCGGGCTCCGACCATGTCTCTAGGGTATCGCAGAAGAGCTCGTCCCGGACCGAGCAAAATTCCTCCAGCGCCGTTAAGCGGCCAAAGGCGTGTCGCAAGATCCTCCGTAGTCCGGAATGGTCCTCTTCCGGATACAAAAGTCGCAGCGGCATGTCAATGACCAGTCGTCGCAGGGTGTTGGCGAGAGCGAGCGACACTTGATCCACCTCCTTCACGATTTGCGGCTCCTCGAGGGTGTCCGCGGGGAACGGACGCAGAAATAGCGATTGGGATTGGCGCAGCGCTCCATGTCCACCGGTATTGTCATCTCGCACCCAGTTCTTGTCAGTTTGAATCAACTCATGCAGACGTTTTCCCGAATCCAAATATAGGCAGTGTCTAAAGAGAAGCCGGATTGCAACCGCGCGTGTAAGCCTGGATGCGAGGATGAGGCTGACCAGTGTGCGCGTCACGATGTGCCCCGACGGGAAGGCAACCGGTGGACTGGGCGGAATGAGACACCGAATGACATGGATGATCAGTTCATTGGGGAGACGCGGCATCTTGATATGCTGTTCTGTGACCGAGCTTGTTGGGGGAGAGGTTGTTGTTTTCTGGTTTCTCGGGCAGCCCCCGTCAGACACCAGTAGTGGGGGCCAGACCCACCGGTGATGACTCCGTAGAAGGGTCTAAGATAGATCAAGACCTATCTCTTTTGGCGTCCTAGGGTCATACTCCGTACATGTGTCACTCCGGCCGCTGCGTTTGACTTTGATTTTTCGGCAGATATGGAATCAGGACAAGGATTCGGCAAATCCACGCTTGCATTCTCTTCTCCCCGTTGAGGTCATGACCTGAAGGAAGTGCAACACTTCTACGTGGACTGACCCTGCAAGTGTACGAAGAATGCTTGGAGAAAAGATGCACATCTGGTAGGAATCTAAATGGCACAATTTAGGGACTACGGAGGCGTTGTGGCTAACCACGTCCAAATCCTGTCGCGCGCCGACGGGATTATCCTCGACGCTTGGGGATCGCCACATTTCGTACTTGTTGAAAATATGAACCGTGAACATGTGTCGGTCTAAAGTTATCACAAACCCCCGTCTAGAATCCATGAATTTTCGTTGCCACACCCATGGATGCTGTGGTGTGGCGAAACGTAGCCATGATGTAACCACATTCCCTATATTTAAGCACAAGGTTGAATAATCTATAAGATCTTACTCACTACCCAAGTTGGTTACTATATTTCCCCAAACCCAGTCATGAATGTCCGGTGCGCTCGTTCCCCTATATTGACTAAATAACTTTGCGAATCATCTGGCACGAATACCCGACTGACATGAACAACCAGAACCAGCACCTTACGGCAGGCACTTTTCAGCGTCGTCGGCGTCGTCGGGGGAGCCTATCTCACCTTCATAGCCATGTCCCCTAAGAAGGACGGCTCCCCGGTGTCTGACGAGGACCGACGGGGCATCAGAGGGGGTGCAGATGGCCAGTCGCCCTTTGGTTATAAAACAGCTCGTGCTCCTCGCGGGACCGCGGGATCCAGTTGAGAGGATCATAAAACCGGTTGCATTTCTGTACGCAATAAGGACTTGTTCTTGAAAATCCCTTCCCGCATTGTGATTGATCTTTGTATCGTAGCGGAGCCATGTCTTCTAGTTGGAGGACTTTCCTTTATAAGCCGTAACATGCGGAACGGCCCTGGACTCTTCTTCGGTTCAGTCGTGATATAAATACCTTGGCGGGCGTCGCTCTCTGAATACATACCTACGCATGCATGTGCCACGTGCCAACGTGGACAGTGCACAGGTTTCGCCGCCATCATGCAGAAACACTACGCGCTGATCCCTGTGCCCTACGGTTTGACATTTGAGAGAGAGCTGCGGCAAGCCCTTCAGAATTTGTACCTACATCCTTGTACTAGCTTCTATAAAGCGCGTGACGATATTCCACACCATCTTCATGGGTTGGTTGTGAAGATTTACACCGCGTGTTGGGACAGAAGAGGCTACAAGATCATCGTGAAAAATATTCTTCTCAACATGTACGAAAATGGAGGTGACACCACGGATTATTGCTTTCGTGTTATTCATATCGGTCCTCCGGCGATTTCTATCGTACTCTACACTGAACGACGTGGCGTGCCCGTATATCAAGTTTCGGGACCTCGACGGCCCATTTTTTCGGACTGAATTGTCTGCTCATAAGTAACTCTCTTATCTCCGCATGGTGCTCGGGGGTAAATTATATAGTGGCGCACAGTTCTGTATGAAATAAAATTTCAGGGAGCATCAAGTTACGTATTTGTACCATCACATAAGCATAATATAGTAGTTACTCAGTAGTATCCTAAGTCAGAGGGAAAAGGGGTGGAAAAGGGGGTCCTAGCTTAATAGTAGAACAATTCACTCATTCTCCTTTTCTACTTTTGGGTTCATTTCTGTGGATGTCGCCCGTTCGCCTTCTGCTTCCTCTTGATCCGGGTGAAGGAAAACACTTGGTATGGGACCGATCAGCGAACGGACGGCGGACAAGAACCCAGAACTTAACGTGTTGACGGCATTATCTTAGCAAATGATATTCGAGCTCCAGGTATGTATCTGTCTATCAATATGTATTTATACACATGCGTGTACACTTTCCATGAAACGATTGTGAAGGGGTCACACGCTGGAACAGAAGAAACACCGGGCCTGAGGAGCGACGCATCATCCGCATGGCAATTAATTTCACGGGAGTTTCAAGAAAACGCGTTGATCTAGTGGCCGGGTGGGAACTTCTCTCTGATCTCAGTTTCGCTGAACCGCCGGGTCTTGGTCCGAAGCATTGCGGCGAGTTCATCCAGACTCATGCCCACCTGGTCTCCCATGGGAACTAGGCATTTGGCCAGGTGCCGATAGTCCTTGCGCAGCAGCCGAATGGTGATCATGATGTAATCAATGTTGCGAAAGACCAAGGCATGCTCAGCTGAGTAGCGGTCCTTCTGTTGCAGAAAAGCGTTGGGGTGCTCGCGCCAGTGTCGGCGCGGATTGAGATGATGAGAGGTGTGATATCCGTCGTTGTAACAGAATCGGTTACTCTGCGGGGGGGGGGGGGATAAGCTTGACATGTACGAAGGGGGTAACAGTTGGGGGTCACTCACGGCCACGTCGATCAAGGTAATGCTGGATCGAAAGTCGGAGTTGGGGTCAACCTCGTCCACAAAGGCATGTTGCCCCCAGTTGCCCACCATGAGGCCGACGCGCAGCTGCAGCAGGGGCAGAAGAAAGACAAACAAGGTGGGTTTCCAGGCGACGTAGGTCCAGAGCAGGTAGATGGCGGCATAGTTGAGGCACTCGCAGAGGGCGGCCTTGACGGCCATGTTGATCTTACCCTTGCGGAGAAAGTACAGCGGCAGCTCCAGCCAGATGAAAAAGTAGAAGCGACCGACGTAGCAGAGGAAGTCGACCAGCTCGTCGCGCTGGTATCGGATGGTGGACGACAGATCGTCGGGCCCGTTGCCCTCGACGTGATGATGCTTGACGTGGTGGTAGTAGTAGGTATTCCACGTATGGCCCATCAAGGGGTCGGTGAGGTAGGGGAACAGCTTGTCGAACCAGGTTAGGGCGGGCGATCGCCGCAGGATGCCGCCCATATGGATGTGCTGGTGCATCATGAGCGTGTAGGTGCCGACATAGTAGGACTGCATGATCCAGTGCAGGACCCCGTGAATCCAGCTAAAGTGGCGAAACAGCCAGAGGGCGCTGGGCACGGAGGTGGTGAAGTAGAGCAGCAGATGGGTCAGCATCACCACGTCCGTTTCCACGCGGACGAGTCGCCGTGCGGCCCGGACGTAGGGCTGGAGCACCCATCGCTGCAGCCAGGCGGGCAGCGACCGCTTGAGATCGGGCAGGTCCCAGGTGACGAACACGGTGGGCACGAAGTCCGAGTGCTGGGGGTCATTGAGCGCCCGCAGCTGGTCCAGGGTGGCCGCACTGTCATTCGAGGCGTCCTGGGGAACCTCGGATTCCTGGGGATCCCCAGGGGGCGCGGTCCTACGTCGCACTGGACGGTGGAAGCGACCGAGTTAGTCTTCACGAGGAAGATCCGGAGGCAGGGGAGGAGGCAAATACCAGTGCTTGCATCTTCGCCCGACCCTTGTTGCGACTCTGTCGACCCACCTTTCCCCGGTTGACGGTCGGCGTCATCCAGCAGATCCTGGAGAACCAGCAGATCGGACCGGGTCAGGTTCGGATCGATAAAAGAGGCCGGATCCATGATCACGATTCAAGAGGGCTTGATTGGTGGATGGAATATCAGCCTTTCTGGACGTCGAGGGGGAAGCGTTGATGTCGGGCTTAAAAACCCTTTTTCCGGGCCGTCAGGAGCTCGGCCTGTCGGAGGATCCACCGTGAGACCTCCTTTTTTTTTTGGAATTGTGGTTTTGCATTGTTCGTGTTTACGGAGTAGTGCGGAGGAAGGTCGAGCATCATATGATCCGGCCAGTCCCTTGGATCGAGGATGGATCGTTTCCGTGCCGCGTAGAGGCCAAGTGTTACCTTCAGGAGAGGAGAGGGCGCGCGATGCCTGATCCTGCAGGCCGCTGCGACGGACCCCTGCCTCAGGCCAGACCTGGTGCCAAGACTGCAGCCTGAGAATTCGGGCCTCCACGCCCTTCCGTTTTGGGCTGGGTGTGTTTTGATTTTTCCCTTTCGGCCACTCCGGAGTAGTGTGTCCATCCTCCGTACTGTGTCTATACTCTGTAGTCTATACTATACTCCGTCTGTCCGTGTCTCAACGGGCAAGACATTAATCAATCCGAGGATGGAGCAGTTCTTGGTTACGCCCGGTCGCCGCCGGAGGAGCGGTCTCGATCCCACACTTTCAGTATTCACTCGATGCGATGCCCGACCGGGCTAGTGAAGTAATGAATCTAATCTAAAATGTTTCATCGACCTCGATAAATTTAGCTCAATGGCGGCGGATCCAGGGAAATTTCTTGAACGGTTGATGGAGTCTGTGGAACCTGTCAAAACAGCCTTACGCCGAGGCAATTGAGGATATATAAAGGGACCCCATGAGCCGGTAGTTCCATTCTGGTCACTTACTGCACTCTGCAACCCAATTCAGCGGTCGCTCCTGAAACCGGCACTTTCGCTATATCCTCTCCCATTTCGACATGTCTTGTCAACTGCGGTCTTTGGCGGCGGTCGCGGCGCTGCTGCCGTCTGCCTTAGGCGCCGTGCTGAATCTGCCCGTTCATTTTGACAACAGCTACGTGAGTACCTGCCCCCGTCGAACCATGTGCGAAACGATCCCCTCAACTGACTCATCCCTCGCACAGGCTCAAGTCGAGGCCTCCATCGGCACGCCGGCCAAGACCTATCTGCTCCATTTCGATACAGGCTCCGCGACGACGTGGGTGGTGGGCAAGGGCTGCCTCAACTGTCCCAACGGCAGCGGATATGAGCGTGTCGGCTACAGCACCGACGATTCCTCGACTGGGGTGAACATCGGCATCTACGGATATATCGACTACTCGGGCGGAGCCACTTCGGGGCCCGGAATGGCCGATATGTTTGGCCTGCCCGCCGAGGCCACGGGGGAAGATGGCCTCCGTTGGAATCAAACCTTCATGGCGGCCGACCAGAGCTCGTGGCGATTCATCCCGGCCGATGGATTCCTGGGCTTGGCCTTCAGCAGCATCGCCGAGGCCGGTGCCACCACCCTGGTGGAAACCATGATGCAGAAGGGTCTGCTGGACGAGCCTCGGTTTGCCATCTACTACGGCACCGAGTTCGAGACCACCGGTTCCGACCCGGCCGGCGTGCTCACCATTGGCGGCTCACACGAGGACCGCTATGTCGACGGCGAGCTCACCTACGTCCCCTTGCAGCAGGAAGCCGAGTTCCAGGTCTGGCGCACGAAACTATCCTCCATCTCCGGCACCGGCAAGACCGCCGGCCAGAAGAGCCAGTCGGCCACCAGCCACCTTGGGGATTATGGTCGCGCCGTGTTCGACACCGGTTCTGGCTACTTCCAGGTCCCTAGCAACATCATTGACGATCTGTATGACTCGATTGGCATGAACTGGACCGCCATTAAGGACGGCAAACATATTCCGCTGTGCGCCGAGTTCACCTCGGACTGGTCGGTGACCCTGAACTTCGGCAAATCCGAGACGGACCCCAAGGTGACCATGACTGGCGAGCAGCTGGCCCGCCCCGGGTTCGCCCATCGTGACGACGCCTGCTTCCCTCCCTTCGACGACAGCGAGGTGGTGGATCTGGCCCTCATCGGAACGCCCTTACTCCATCAGTTCTACACCGTTTTCGACTTTGGTGCCAATGAGGTCGCCAATTATAGCCCCCGGATCGGATTCGGGAATTTGAAAGAGGAGTTGAGGCCGCACTTTGCCCGCTCGGGGTAGATTGGTAGACTGGACGCATGAGTTTGTATTGCTGGACGTGCGAGTTTTGACCCGCTGCACGTATTATAATTTCATTATCCATTAAACTAGGGGTTCTGACCTCGCACGTATTCAAAGGAATCCAATTACTATAGTCAAATTCCTTTTTTTTTTTTTTTTTTTTTTTTTTTTTTTTTTTTCCCGGCACAGTAGCAGATTTGGGTATCAATAAGCCTCAGGCGGCCATGGAACCTTTACAGGTTCTTTTTTACGTGGCCTGTGGGCTTCATGACTGAGGCTTCTATTAGGATGGGCCAATCAGTCAGAGTTCAGTGCTAGAAATAGGCGTCGTCGATTGCTGCGCCGACGTATATTCTCCATGTCAACCTACGCGCGAAAATGAGTGCTTGTAACAACAGTGGAAACTTATATTAATTCTTTGCTGATATCTAGCCTCGAAATAAAATTACAGTAAGCAGGGAATACCTCCCTTTCGTCCCAAGCTTTCTCCCGCCCTGCTTGCCGTTGACCATGTCACCATTGCCACGGCGGATATATAGAGTACTGCGGGGGCGTGTCCGGCTCACAGGAGCTGCATTTCTGGGTTCTGCATTCCAGTTTCGCTTCTTTCTGAAGGAGAACACATGCCCGGTGAAGGTTGGGGGTCACTTCAAAGCCCCTCGCGTAAAGGCCTTCTCACCCGCATCCTTTTCTCAACTCGCAAATGTGGTCTCCAGGGCCAAAATAGGATGCAATTGACTTGTGCCGTAAACGTGATTATTCTTTGGTGTATTATCAAGTATGACTGACCGAAGGCCAATTTAGATTCATCGCAAGCTCCGACTATCTCGTGTTCCCTCATGGATAAAATATTCCCGCGTCACCGAGATGCCAGAGTGCGGCGCATCCACCGCTAGGGACGCGCCCTCACGCACCAGCTCGTCCTCCGAATCGTGCCGCGAAAGCTGCGTCTTGCTCCGACTTTCTAAACGAGAGGCCGAGACGGTTGCCTTCTGCTTGGTTCCAGCGCCGATGTGCCCAGAACTAGACAGCTCGTATCCCCGTCGCCCGCTGTAGGTCCCCGTGCGGGACCTCGATCCGAAAAAAAGTGTGCGCATAACGGGGAGGCAGGAGGCGATAATAGCAATGGCGGTTTCAATCATCGAGACGGTACAGGTGATCATTTGCTCGTTCCGATAGGAGTAAATGGCACGAATGACTATTGACGGACACGGTTAGCGAACGATCGAGATGAGCGGGGTGCCGGCGTTCAACATACTGCTCGTAATTACCACCAGAAAGCCAAGCATGAAGATGCTGAGAACTCCAATCTTTTGTTTCTTTGGAAGCTTCAACTTGAGAACCTGAGAAATGGGAAGGCAAATGACTGGCCGGGGGATTAGCTTCTAGGCAGTTGGACTCGGTCCGACGTCGAGACTCACTGAATACATCACTGAAGATGTTGACTGCGGTAGAGAAGAGTCAGCACGAATCGCATCAGGTAAACGCAATGTTGGACTCCACGTACACAAGATCGTGATCCAATAATTAATTCGCGTCTGTTTATCAGAGCAGGCTCCTGTACCGAGTTAGCATCGCGACTCAGTCAGACACCATGGAGCACCCACTCTCGGGATGGTCCAGATCCCACAGGCGGTCCGGCGGGAAGCATTTGAAGATGATGTTAAGAAATATGGCCAGCCAAGTAGCGCCGAGGAAGCCCAAGGTAATGTTGTAGACCATTTGGTATCTGGTGCGATCGGCCAGACGTTTGTAGAAGAGGACCATACCCGCTTTGATCAACCAAAGCGAAGTCACATACAGAGTGGAGCCCGGGATGATCATCTGCGATCGATCGTGTTAGTGATTCCACACGGGTCAATTGCTGGTTGAGCACGATCGCTCACCTTCATCATCGCGACTGTCTGGTCCTTGGCCGCATTGCCCATGTCGGACATGCCTATGAGGGTGTTTGGGTTAGTCGGCGGATCGTGCGCTCAAGGAACGTCGTTTTTGCACCTACCGAGATTGAACATATAGTGTTGGATCACCAGATCGGCGATGAGACAGAGGGCGGACAGCGTCAACAGGAAATCGTCGACATAGAATCGTTTAAATAATCCCCATCGAATGACCAACCGGGCCACGAGGAAAGCGCAGGCTACGACAGTGCAAATATACCATGCGACCTATTGCGGGAAGAAAAAGTTAGCAAACAGGCTGCGAACCCCGAGGCTCCTGAGATCAGGAAGAGCATCAACCATACCACCTGGCCAACATCAGGGCGAGCCATGATGACTCTGTCTGTTCCTGCAGTTGTGATCAGGAAGCGAAAAGGAGCGAGAGCCGTCGAGCATATCGTCGTCCTGTCCCGAGTTTCAAGGGACTAAAGAACGGCCCGTTTTCCTGTTCCTGGGCTGGCATGATTTAAGTTTTCACCTCAAGCGTAGTTGTGATCGCAGCACTTCCAGACCTCGTCTGGAAGGGCTCCCGATGTTCCCCCGGATCGGACAAGGGTGGCCAGTGTCGTTCGATACCGGGCAATAGTGTCCAACACGTTGGTAGCCGAACCGTGGAACGGGATGGGTCCACAGTCCATCTTGGGAACAGTGCGACTGGGCTCCGAGACACCGGTCCCTCGCGCTGATGATGGTCATTCCAAATTTTAATGCTCGTAGTGCTCATCTGGATATGGAAAAGAAGAGAAGGCATGTTCCTGGTGTCAAACTGCAGTAATGAATGGATAAGGGAGCGTGCGTCTGATGCCCTATTCTAGATGCATCTTGGGCCCTGCATCCTGCGATCCCGTGATCCCGGTCACCGGCCAAGACTCGGCATTCCTGGGCACCTTCTTGGCGGTTAAAGTTAAACGGTTTCCACTTGTGTGAGACAAAATCGACTGAACGAGGCCGATATCGAGCTCCCTCACTAGGCCAGATCGGGGCAGGCCTGATACCGATCGTCGGTCAATGTCCGCTCACGGTCCCCATTCGTGCACGCAGTTGGTGAAACTTACCACATGTTGGAGGTGTACTCGGTGTAACTGAGACGGTGGATCTCGTGTTGGAGTTTTTGAATTTCGATAGTTAGTGGCTTCAAGAAGGCCCCCTAGTCCCGGAGGCGACATTGCCTCCGAGCGAAACGGTGGACCAGAACGAACACACCGAGATAACACATTAAGAGAGACAGAAAAAGAAAAAGAAAACACACGATCTCCCGGCGGCAATTAAGAGGTATTATTTCGTTAGTTTATATGAAGAAATAAAAGAAATATAGGAGAACTATCTATTACGAATAGAACGTGAACAACGATCAAAGAACATGAACGACCCGTCTCAGGACGACATAGTCACCGGGTTCTGCACCACGGGGTACTGGGGATAGTGAGGCTTGTACACCGACTGGCAACGAGCGTTGAACTCGCCAGTGGTGCTTGTTTCGGTGGCCAGCTCATTGCCCGGCACGCCGACCTTGGCCAGGGGCCCGTTGACGGGTTTGGCGCGGTCCCAGCCGGGGCCGGCACTGGGGTTTTTGATCCAGGCGACGAACCAGTTGTTCATATAGTCAGCCAGCGCTTGCTGCGCGTCGGTTACGCCCGAGAGCTTCGAGAAGCACTCATTTCCGCCGTGGAAGAAGGGCACCTCGCTGCCGTGCGAGGCCCCCATGCCGCTCATGCCCAACACGTTGTCGTAGTTGCCGAACCATCGATAGATCCAGGTTGGCTGCTCGGCCGCGCGCACGTCCAGCAGGTAGTCAGTGGAGCAGAGGAAGCGAGCGTCGCCGTAGGAGGCACCGCTCATCAGCGCGACCGAGTCGTAGTCGGAGGCATTATAGGCCTCCAGCAGCTCGTCGTCGGGGATCCAGGCCAGATCGGCGTCGAAAGTGTTGATCCACGAGGCGAAGTCGCCGTTCTCGGCGCCGTAGACGACGCTGAAGATCTTGCCCTCCTGGTCCGAGTTGCCGACGATGAGCGGCAGCGACTTGGGGTAGTTGCCGGCCGCAAAGCGAGCCGCGTAGTCCGAGAAGCGAGTGATCTCGTCCACCACGGGCGAGAACCAGGTGTTCGAAGTCGAGTTGAAGTAGGTGGTCTGCAAGGCATAAGTGTCCGCCTCGCGCAGACAGTCTAGGGTCGGGTTGGCAGCATCGCAGTTGAGCGTCACGCCGGCATCCTGCATATCCTGGGCCACGCGGGCCAAACCGACGCCGCTGGGAGTGACGGCCGGGCCGGACTCGGCGTTGGCGGACATCTCGATCGCGCCGGCCAGGAAGGTGTCGGGGTGATTCCAAAGGTAGTGATCGACGTGGACAGCGCCGGAGGAATGGCCACCGAGCACGATGCGCGTCTTGTCACCACCGAATCCTGCAACTGATCAGCCCAAAATCCAAAAACAGGTGTTTCCTCTCCGGGAAAGCGAACCTTGAATGTTGTTATAGACCCATTCCAGCGCCATCTCGATGTCGAGGATGCCAAAGTTCTGCGACTGGCCCTCGAGCTCGGGCGCATTGGGGGAGGCATAGACCGACTCGCGATAGTTGACGTTGACGTAGATCACGTCCTTGCGGGCAAAGTTATGACCCTGCCATTGCGCGTTGCTGTTGCCGCCGGTGACCATGGCACCGCCGTAGATGTACACGAAGACGGGCAGGTTGCTTCCGCTAGAAGGGGTCCAAATCTGGGATTCTGCTATGAGCCAAGCGTCGACCGAGGGCCGATTCAACGGGGGTGATTCTCACGTTCAAGTTCAGACAGTCCTCGCTTTGGGCCACGATGGCGTCGCCCGACATGACCTGGGCGCACGAAGGGCCGTAGGAGGTGGCATCGAATTTCGCCGTGGTTGACTGGGTAAGGGACTGCGGCGCCTTCCATCGATTCTCACCGCCGGTGGTCTGGGCGAAGGGGATACCCAAGAAGACGTTGGCGTCGCCCTGGGTGAAGCCGGAGACCAGCCCTTGCTGGGTCAAAACAGTCGGGACAGCACTGCAAGTGGCTCCGGCCTGCGTTTGCAGCAGAGCCAGCGCGGTCACGGCCAGGCACAAGGCCCGATCAATGAGCGAGAAGATGCCCATGGCGGATGGCAGAGGCAGGGGAGATGAAGAGAAGAGGAAAAGAGCGTGCCGATCAACGGATTGCCAGAGTCCGCAGGGATGACGATATTTAACCAAAATCCTCGATAGGGGAGAGAGACGGGAGGCGCCATGTCACCGGCAATTTTTCTTTCTTTTTTTATTTATTTTTTTTAAATATTATTTGGCTCCCACTCCTGCTCCTTCTCCGTCCGCTTTCATCTCGAGGGCAAAAAGTTGGTTCAGGCCCACCGGTTCCCACGTGGCGTCCGAGTCCGTCGCTTCGGAACTTGGCCGCTGCCACCCTGCGAGATGCGACTATTGAACGTTCTCACCGTACGCGAAGGGCTTCCCTTCAGGCCCGCCGTCGTGGTTGGCTGCGTGGGAGGACGAGGAAGGCGTCGAGAAGCGACGAGGAAGAAAGTGGATCGGGAGAATTGTGGAGGGAAAAGGAAGAAGGAACCAAAAGCCCCGACGGACTCCACCGCCCACGTGGTTCTGTTGTTGTTTATAGCTATCCCCAAACAGAGTCAAAATAGTCCACCAAGGTCCAAAGAAATTTCAGAGCCAGACCATCACTAGTCCCTTCCAGTACTCTCCCGGCCTCCAAGATCCAAGTTACATGACCTCGTTCCAGCAGTGTCCGCGACCCAGTGCCTTGTCGCAGTCACTGCCCGGGAAGTTGCGCCAGGTCGGTCCGTTCTTCTTACAGGTGGAGAAGTATCCGTTGTAGTCCATGCAGAGGTCGTTTCGCTTCTTGCATTTTTTGCTGTGGATCTTGAACTTATTGCTGCAGTTGGGCCCGCCATGGTTCTTCATGCAAGATTTCTTGTCGCTACGCTTCTGATGGCCGTGATCGTGGTCCAGAATCATCTTCTCCCCGAAATTGTAGACGAACACCCGTCCGTACTGTCTCAGGGGCCGCGGGGCCTGGGCGAGAAAGATGATACCGTCCCGGATGATATTGCCCTCGACGCCGGTCACCCAGTCGGTCTGCTTGCGACCCAGCACGGCGTAGTCCCCGTTCACCTGCTGTAGGTTCAGCTTGCCCAGGGCGTTGGCCTCGTGGTGTGTCCCGTCGTGGGCCACCAGCGCTCCTTCCACCAAGAAATAGACTCGAAGGGTGCCGGAGGCGCGGTCGTAGAAGTAGTTGGATAGTTGGGCCCATTCACGCGGGTTATTGTCGTAGTGTTCGGTCAGATCGCCGAGCTCATGGAATGGGATGCGCATGGCTTTGAACCTAACTAATTTGACGGTGTCGTTGCCGAGAAAATAGTCCAAGGTGTTGATGAACCGTTTCTCGAATAGATGGACGTCTCGCCTCTTGTAGCGGATGTGCTCGAGCAAAGGAAGTCACGACTGCCAGCCACACCAGCAGAGATGAGAATGTCTTCATGGTGTCCGGTCGTCGGCAGTGTAAGATGAGTGAATTCGAGAATGAATCTCCCCTCGGTGGCATCCCATCCAGGAACTATTTATGTCTTTCCATCCCATCATCTCTCCTGCTCTCTCGCAGTTTGTTTCCCCTTTCGAGTATTCGTATAGCATCAACACTAGGTGGGCGTGTGATCGCACGACGGCTTCCCCAGAAACCTGCATAGCATCGCGGGGAGACAGAGTGAGCCGCGATACGAATGGCAACGGACCGTGCGGGAGAGAAGTGCAAACAAGAGAGCATCTAAAAACAACCCGTGTAAATCACCCGATCGACGGCCCAACCGGTGGTTTACATTGGCATTAATGCACCGGTTTGACCTGGCCCCGGAGGCGGATGATTGCTGGTCGCATTGTGCTGAAGTGTCGAGAATGACTCGCTCACTTGGTTCGATCTCCCCAGAGAACATCGTGGTTGCAAGGCGGAGTCCGACAGTTTGGCCCCCAGGAATACAAAAGTGACTTGGTACTGGGGAAATCAACACGGAGAGCAGCGGCCCCTGCCAAGCACGCAACTGCCCGTTGTGAAACGAAGACTCGGGGAAGGGTCGTGTCACCCCCTCGGATCATTAAAATCATTACAGACTACGAGGATCAAAAAGATGGAGGATTTCATTATTAGTATTATCCGGGTATTGTGGACAGGGCACATCACGCCAGCCGGGTCGGGGATCGATCACATTCGCACACCGAGTCCCACCAGTAAAACCAAAGAGATGTAAGAAAGGGGAAAGAAAAGCCAGAATTGCCATCGTCCAAAATGGTTGACGGCGTCCAGCAGCTCGTTACACGTGGGCGCCCTCGCGCTTCTCGGGGTGACCCACCGGCAGCACGTCGTCCACCGTCTCGCCGGTATCCTTGAGATCCTCCTCCACCGGGACGTGGTCCTTGATTTTGAAGAAGACGACGGGGGCCGCGACGAGGATCGATCCGCAGAGCAAGGCCCAGGTGCAGGCAAATTCGGACATGAAGGGCAGCTTGTCACGGTCCAGACTCCACATGACGGCGGCGCCGGCCGACTGCAAGCCCTTGTAGAAGCCTGCCAGGTTGGCCAGCTTACGGCCGGAGTTACCCAAAGCACCCATGAACCTGCGCGAGAGAAGAGGTCAGTAAGACTGTTTCCGACGACGGAAAGCGGGACCGCAACGAATCACTCACCAGTAGACAATACCCTGCCAGAAGGCGTCGTACATGCCGTAGAAGAAGTACAGGAACATGGGGCCGACGAAGCCGGGGGTGGTCCAGTCGGTGGGCACGAAGCTGGGGTCGCCGACCGTCTCGCGCGTGTACGTCTTCTGCCAGGCATATCCACCGCCCCAGATGGCCATGGTCAGCACGAACAGGCTGATGAGGGCGGCCTTGGCACGGACACTGCGACGGAAGCGTTCGAGATCGAGCAGCGGGCCCATGATGACGGCGGCGACGATCTGGGCGAACCAGTAGAGGAAGCCGTTCAGGGCCTTGGTGCGGGTGGAGAAGTGGGCAGCATTGATGGCGTTCTGCTGGTAGGTGTAGAACCAGTTGGACGACCAGAACATGGGGAAGAGCAGGACGATGTGGGGGTTATCGCGCACGGTGGTCCACAGACCGACGAACTCGGTACGCCAGCTGGGGGACTGCTTCAGGATGACGCGCGAGCCGTCGGGACGAACGATCTTGTCGGCGTCGCAGAGGAGGAGCGCCAGCACGGCCCCGAAGAACATGAGCACGATGAAGCCGATGTAGGTGCCGTCGCTGACGGTGACGTTGGTGGTGATGTGAATGTTTTCGCCCAGAGGGATCTGACGAGTTAGTTACTGCGGACGCCAGACTGGGGAGGGGAAGATGTCCGACGTACCAGACTACCAATGCAAGCGCCGATGTTGAAGATGGCCCAGAACCAGGCAAAGTAGCTACCCTTTTTCTCCTCGAGGGGGTAAGACATCATGATGGTGCCCTGGGCGGTCCACAGCAAACCCGCGCAGACACCGAGGTAGGCGCCGGCGAAGATGTTGAAACCGGGGACATGCTTGTGCTCGGAGACCAGGAGACTGATAGAGTAGAGAGTGTAACCGGTGCCACCGAAGGAGAGGGCGGCCCGGATGCCCATACGGTTGACGAAGGTTCCGGCGAAGAAACCCACGACGGCGAAAGTGCTGTTGAGGGCGATGTTCTAAGCGGGCAGACACAGAGCGCGTTAGCCATGGCACACGGCCCGGGATCGAAGGCTGGGAAGAAGGTAGGGAGAGTACATACCATGTTGTCGGCCAAGGTGGTGTCCGTTTTACCTCCGCCGCCCAGACCGCTGAGGGCGTTGAACATGCCGGGGCACATGAAACAGACAAAGGAGACCATACCCAGCTGGATGCGCGGCGAGGCGTACCAGCCGGTGTTCCAGGGACCGATCTTGAATGACTTGTACATCCATCCGCGCGGGCGGGGCACCTCACCGGCGTCGGCGACGGGGTCGGTGACAGGGTTCTCCGCAGTGGCCATGCCGGGGGATTTCTGATCGACGGATTCCATGCAGGCGAGATCTCGCAGATCGGCGGTCAATGCAGGAATGGCGTGGGAATGACGGAGCTTGTCGATTGCGGGGTCAGAGTCTGCGTCGCAGGTCGAGTTCGCGTGAAAACACCGGAGAGGACGGTGAGAGACAGGGAGAGAGGAGGGAGGAAGGAGGAGAGGGAGGAAGTGAGAGATGGGGGAGGGAAGAGAGCAAGTGAAGGGAGAAGGGAGCGACCGCGGTTTTATCGACGGGCGGAGAAATCCGCGCGACGAGCCAAGCTTCCAGTCGCCTCGAAGAAGACAAACGCGAGCGAAAATGCGTCTTATCAGGCCGCTAAGCCGCTTGGACGCCCCCCGGTCTCCGGCAGGCGCCCTGATAGGTCGACGGGGGATATCACCCTGCCATTAGGGGGCAGACGGCGTGACGGTGCGATGAAACCCGACAGTGACGGTGACAGGGGTCGTTATCTAGGGACTTTAGTTCCTTAATTTCTGACTCCGAACAAAAACACGCGACGCTTTGCTCTGCTGGGAGAAGGCCATCTCGGGGTTGACCAGACGGCCTCGAGGGCCTGTCTACACGGCATCGGTTCCTTGACCGGCCTCTACAGTCTACATTCCCAGAGAGATCCGGGGGATCGTCCATTCCACTGAGATCGCTCGATCGGTGGGCATCGTGGGTACTGGCCATCTGTCATGCCGACCGGTGGGTCCTGTCACCCACGCGCCCTCCAGCCCCAGACTTCCCGGAATCACGATGACCTGCGACAGGGGGTGATACCGCATGAAGGTCTGGTTTCAAGGTTTGCCTCCTTTCATCTAATTATATCCCCCTCCCTGTCAGGCGATCGACATGCGACCGAGAGATCGAGCGAGAGCGAGAGAGACAGAGACAGAGACAGAGAAGTGGAGCGATGGGGCCACGTGCGGGGGTCTGGCCCTGCTGATGTCAGCATCCCCGGATTTTCCCACTGGTCTTCGATCTGGTGCAACCTGTCCATCCTCGAGCTCCGGTCCTCGGGTCGCTTGGAGCTGGGGAGACTGGTTCGACCTGTGTTTACCACTCTACCACCGTTCCCTACCACCAGCTCGTATTCCCCGTCCCAGTGGGTGGGGCTCCCGCCACCCCAGATCAACACGTGGATCCCCGGGGAAGAGGGAGATGGCCACGGCGACAGAGCTCCGGGGTGTTGCATCGACGGGGGACAAGGGGTTGCACTGCCAAGCTCTTCCCCATAGCCCTCGTGCCCCTGTCTGGCCTCGGTCTAGAGGTATCGTCGGGAGTTCGAGACATAGCTCATACACTTCCGAGTTACATCGATGCGCATTGGCAGTGCACCCGAGTAATCGGGTGTCATTAAGGCAGGAGAGTACCTGTGTATCAAGGTATGCGTCTCTGAAGCAACGAGTCCGGGAGTGTCCGAGCGCACCGGCCTGATTCGGAAAGACCTTCTCCTTCCTCCTCTTTCGATTCTTCTTCTCTTCAATGCCGCAACTCTGAGCTTGCTCAACCCACGTCAAGTCCATCATTCCGGGTTAGATCTCGGGCGCTGACAGTTCGACTCGATTAATAGGAAAAATAGTCTCACTTCTCGAACCCAGCTGCCCGCCGCCCCGATCACCATCGCCTACACAACCCGACGTCGATCGTGGTCACCATCTTCCTCTCGTCATATTTCCACTCCAATGTACGCTTTTCCTCGGGCGGTACGAACATGACCGCCCGAGACGTCCAATTGGCCCGCAACCTGATGAACGCCATCTCGTTGCCAGTCCACAACCCTAGGCGACGCAGCCAGGGCCGGCCGCTCGGTAGACATTCGATGGAGACGAGAGGCCCCTACTCAGGTGAGGATAGAATCCATCGACGGGACCAGGCCTGATCTTTGGCGGCGACGTAGGCAATCATGCTGTCTTCGCTGTAGATGGGAGCAATGGGAAGCTACCTCGATGATGACCATAGACTTCGCTCCCGCCCCGTTATGAACTCTTTATAAACAGACCGATGGAGCGTCGCGCAAGGCTGTGCCAAGGCAAATACGAGTCTGGGCAGAGTTACGTGATTGAGTTTAGCTGGCGATCATCAACCAGGCAATATATTAGTGCAATACGAGCCTGCCTGGTCGCTCGTGTTGCTTCTTTTTCTTCCACATCTGGCATTTCTCTTTTCCTTTTGTTTTTTGTTCTTTCCGTGTCATTCATACCACCGCACCTACGATGTCTGGGCGCCCGAGCAGCCAGAAGCAGCCCCGAGGGGGACATTTGCTGATCTTTCCTCCCCTGCCGCCACCTGGGGCCTTACCGGCCGTCAAGAAAACGGATGCTCTATCGAGCACCGGCCGGTCGGTACCCAATCGTCGACGATCTCACCGGAAATCTCGCACCGGGTGTCGTATCTGTAAAGAACGGCGGGTCAAATGCGACGAAACGATGCCGCAGTGTCGCCGCTGCCAAATCTATGGCATCACCTGCGACTTCGCGCCGCCGCAGACGTCACCGCAGCGGAACGGCGCGTTGGCCTTGGATGCGATGACTGCCAACGTCAACAACGTCTTAGACAGCGACCGGCGCTCGCCGGCCGTCGCAACGTCGAACCGATCGCTGGGATTGGCCACCTTGATTCATTTTACAGAGATGGTCGGGGCGCGCCAGACGGCGTACGCCCCGATCAAACAGGTCTTGCGGGACCGAACCATTCCGCTGGCGTTGACGGTAAGTGGGAACCAGCGAACGCACCTCCCGCCCGCACGCAAAGTACTGAGCCTCGCGTCAGGAGCCTTGCTTGTTGAACGCCATGCTAGCGGTCGCCAGCACGCACCAAGCCAATCTCACCCCCGGCGACTCGCACCGAAGCCTGGTGGCGACGCGGTTTCGCCAGGCGTCCGTACACATCTACCGGCTCAAGCTGCAGGAACCGATCACTCGTCACACCATGGATGTGCTTCTGACCACCTGCTTGCTCGTCGCCATGTTCTCCTTCTCCGCACCCAGCGTCTCCCCCCGTCACTCCTGGATCTTTTCGGATGATCCTGGCGCCTTGAATTGGCTGCTCATCCAGGGCGGGCTAGCCTCTCTCATCGATTGCATCATGCCGTGGATCAACGAGAGCATCTGGTGCGATGCGTTTCTGATCTCCAGCGCCTACGAGCTGTACGACGACCATCGCACGGGGCGGGAGGGTCTCGACGAGGAGCTGGCCGACCTCTGCGAAATCTCCGACACGACGACTGAGGAGACCAATCCGTACCACTGGCCGTTGCGGATGCTGAGCCCATTGCTGCGTCTGCCTCTTACCAAGATCGACGCGAATCGCATCTCGAGCTTTATGGGCCGACTTCCGCCGGAGTACCTGCGTCTGGTGCAAGCGAGGGACGCGAGAGCGCTCCTGCTGCTGGGCTACTGGCTGGCCGTGATGTGTTCCGTCCATGACTGGTGGATCGACGCGCGAGTTCGGTCCGAGTGCCAGGCCATCTGCATGTATCTGGAGGCATCCGGCGACAGACGCATCGCAAGGTTCCTGGATTTTCCGGCTTCGGCGTGTGGGTATCGAGCGATGCTCTAGAACGGTTCGCGGCTGTCTCGGTCCCCTATCAGATCTCTCGCGCGGTCCTTTGTTTTTGTTCTTGATTTCTCTCCTCGTATTGCCCTGGGAGTTGATGTGATCATGACAGACTCGTATAGGCCATTGAACGGTCAGTCTTTGTGACTCTAATGAAGCAAATTCCTCTCTCTGTACAACGTAGGGTAGCGACACGCTGGTTGGCCCGGCTTCCCGATAAATTGATGCCTGTTGAATCAGGCACCCCAGTGCATCCCGATCGCATCCCGATCGCATCCCGATCAGGCATCACCCGTTGATGCCTGGATCGTCAGGCTCGCCAGTTTCCGCGAGTCCGACGGAGAGACGCGAATATCCCTTCCCCTTCGTATGTTGCCATGGACGTGCAGTGGAAGATTCAAGCATAATAATCTCACAGACTGCGACGCAGTCGGCCCATAAACCTCAGAAAGTTATTCCCACTGGTGACTGCGCCCCTCGTCAGGCAGGAAACACTGCTGATCGGGCTGTGACCCATGAGTACGTTCGCATACATGGATGCGTGCGGTGGTCTTGCAAGAACCCGAGAGCGACGAGCCACATCTGGGCGGCCGTGATTACACACATCCTTGTCTTAGCGTTCATATTTGAAGGTGAACAAGATGATGTGAAGATGGTCATAGACGCAAGGGGGATTTCCCGACTGGTGAGTAGGATTACAGCTGCAAGTATCACTGCGTACAATGCCAGCGCCAGTACCGAGTACAATGATTGCCCGCTGCTGGGCCGGCGATGTCAATTCACAAATAGGGGCTAGATGAAGTTTATTGTTCTCCACTGTGTCGCAAGGGCTTGAATCCGCCTCCACATATGGCGGCAATTCGACTCTTTGTGTCTACCCAAGACTTGAGTTGGGACGGGCGCACAAGGACAGCAGAATGCGGTAGTTGTTAATAAGTTCACTGAAAACTAGCAGTTTTATACCAATCAGATACAGGAGACCACTGACTACGTAGACAAGCCTTCTAGCGATAGAATGAGACTTTCCAGAGTTTGGGCGCGAGGACCGGCATTGGTATTGCTCGGCGTTCCTGCAGCATTAGGAACGTGGTGCACTATGTAGTCCGCGGCCAGCGAAGAAACATCCTTGGTAGTCCATCGACTGCTGTTCAACTGCTGGAAGATGGCATGCACTTTGGGCGGAACGAGAGAGGGCTCGGGGCGAGTTGCTTTCAATACAAGCTCGATCGTGCGAAGGAATGCCGTGCAGAGTCGACCCCAACCCAAACTCATGTGCCAGAGGCCGACGACGCAACTTTCCAGGACAAGCCCCCATTTGGGTTCCTGGGGATGTAACTTGGAGATTGAGTCGACTCCGGCGAGACAGAAATAATGCAGCATCACGATCGGGACCGATTTCCATCCGTGGTTGTGACGGTATAGAAGTACTAGGGACCCTATGGTATTCATAGCCTGGTCCTTGACGGCCAGGGGGTCCCACCGAGCATCCGGGGGAACGGAATCGAAATTGGTCAGATAGATTCCGCACAGCGATACAAGCGTTGCTTGGTAGTAAAAGCTTCCGGGGGGTTCAGCCAGGCATACGGGTGAGATTGGAAGCAGGATACATACTGAAGGCACAGAGCATGAGGGGTCGTGTTGTGTCGGGGCATGACGGCCCATGGCAAGTTGCCCTTCCAGATCACGAGTTTATGATAGAGAACGTAGCCATAATTCCATACGTCGTGACGTCGAGCCGCGTCGGGAAAGGTGAGGGCAAACGAGGCGATCTCGTTTACGACAGCGACGAGCTCGTTGCGGATCCTGGCGGCCGTGTAGAAGAACGGGAGATGGACCGGAGTGTGGAAGGGATACGGGCTCCACTCTCTGCCCTCGTCGAGTATCGTGGCCTCCTCTTCCGACAACCTCACCAACGGCGGTTGGGGCCAAGCGGGCGTCTTTCGATAGACCTGGGAGGCCAACCTGGACGGACGATTAGCGGCCGGATGAAGCCGGATGGGGCGGGGCATTGCTCACGCCTGAACGTCAAAGATGGCCCAGGCAAGCATCTTATGGGCCTTCATCATCGAGAGGGACGGATCGCCCGGTCGGGTTTGAAAATACGTCGAGGACTCCTGGTGAAGGCCGAGCTGGCGCGAGAGCCTGGCTCCGTGCATGATGTATCTCGTGCCCAACCGATCGATACCAAAGGTGCAGCAGAGAAGGCCGATCATGATGCCCGACTGAGCGGTCGGGAGGGCGATGGTCTCGCGCTCCAGCAGCCAGAGACGCTGAATCTCCGCATACAGCTTTTCTCCTAGGCCTTTCTCGTCGCGGCGATCCGTAATGCGAGTCAGATTGTAAGAAAAGCTCTAGAGACCCGTTAGCCGTCAAGAGTTCTGCGGGCGGATAGGGCGTCCCGTAGTACACAGCCAAAAAAGAGAAGTAAATGGACCAACAGCGGAGAACAGAAGCGCGTAAGACCGCGTTCAAGGTCATGGACGAACATGTCCTGATCGATCAGGTGCCAGGTCGGATTCTCCCAGGTGAAATAGAGGGACAAGAGGTGGCTCGCTACTTCGTTGTCGACCAGCGAGGTCCACGCATGCACTTGACTAACGCGCACCGTGGGGTCTTTGCGAAGCAGCTGGACCTTCGTGGGGTCTCGCTGGGACGCCAATGCCATTTGCATCCGACGCAGCGAGAGTCCGGGGTAGGGCAGGGAGACATGCTGGTCGGGAAGGGAGCCCGTCGTGAGCAGCGAGGCGAAGGCATCCAGGGCCTCTGGAAACCGTTTCTGTAGGGCGAGAGGTTAGCGCTGGCAGACGACGGCGCCGACGGCCGGGGGTTCCGTCAGGTAGCGCAGACCTCAACGATATCTTCAATAGAGCGGCGATCTTGGCCGTTGCTGTCAGTGAGGATCTCCCGGAGTAGGTCCTCGTAGGTGTGGATCCTCTGGCGCATCGACTGCAGCTGCCACTGCTGATTCTCGCGTTTGGACCGAACGTAGGAACAGGCGGTGTTGGTTTGGGTGCACGGCTTGCATCTCGGCGTGGCCCCGTCGCATCTGCTCTTTCGGTCCCGACACGGTACACAGGCCCGAAGCGTGCGCCGCCTGCGAGGGATGGCTCGCTTTTTCAGGCCCGACGCAGAAGACAGCGACAAGGGGAGGGGCGGTTGTCTGTCCCGGATGATCTCTCCACCGGAGGGATCGCTAGACGTGCCCAGCAAGGTCATAATGGTCGAACACCCCAAGTGGAGCACACCGAGGGGGTGGAGGGGAGGAGAGGAGAGGAGAGGGGGTGGCAGGCGGCCAGGGAGGCCACGGGGAGAAAGACCCGGCGGCGCTACGGCATTGGATTTGCTTTAGGGTTTACATTAGTTCTCTTCTTTCTTTTCCCTCTTTTCCTTGTTTTCTTTGCCTCTCTTTCTCTCTTTTTTTTTTTTTTTCTTTCCTCTGGCGGAAGTCGGAAGGTCCCCCGCCAATCAGCGCGCCGCCAAGAGACATGCTGATGTCATCGACTGGGCGGGATGACTCAGCCACACGTGCCGGTCCCGTGCTCTCAGCTCGTCGGACGGACTCATCGCCCACTTCGCCCACTTCGCCATGGCCCTCGACGGCGACCTCGAATACCCTCCGCGTCTGTCCGAGGAAGCCGGTCTGTCGCTGGTCTCGCAGATCCTAGACTGGCAGATCAACCATGGCTCTCTCCTCAAGCGCATCGACTCGCAGACCGACCA
The DNA here is from genome assembly GCF_023601865.1 of Aspergillus affinis. Lineage (NCBI taxonomy): Eukaryota > Fungi > Ascomycota > Eurotiomycetes > Eurotiales > Aspergillaceae > Aspergillus > Aspergillus affinis. The sequence continues at coordinate 42,771 of NW_026515814.1, forward strand.
TAGCGTCCTGACCTACCCCATCGGTGTCGCCGTCTTCCCCACCCTCTTTCCGCGCCGTCTGTTCGACCATGCCTTGCGCCTACAATCCATCTACAATGAACTCTACTGCCGGGTCGCTGAAGATGAGGGGTGGATCTCTGGGGTCATCCGGGACTTGCTCCCTGTCGATCCCTTGGCTGCGACGCTGTGGGATATTCACCAAGAAGTGAAGAAAGCCACTCCTCCGGGGACTGTCCTCTCGGCGGGAATCTTTCGCTCCGATTACATGCTTCAGGGTCCAACCGCTCAGCTGGGCACGGGCTCTGACCGGCCTGCAAATCTGAGTCTCAGGCAAGTTGAATTCAACACCTTCTCTTGTGCGGGGGCCGCCCACGCCAACAAGGTCGCGGACATGCATCGCTACCTGGCCCGGACGGGCGCTTACAATGAGGGACGCGAACGTCAGAATCCTGTCGCCGTGTCCGCCCTTCCCCGAAACGCCAATATTGAGTCGCTAGCAGCCTGCCTGTCGGCCGCTCACCTTGCCTACGGACCGAAACGAAGCCGAACCGCGACCGAGACGGCAATCCTGTTTGTCGTTCAGCCCGACAATTTCAACATTGCCGACGAGCGACCCGTGGAATATGCGCTGTGGAACCGAGATCCCTCAATCCCGGTCTATCGGACTGACTATGGCGACGATCTTCTCCAACGTACCTCCCTGACCGAGTCGCGCGAGTTGCTTTTCCATCCTCTAGGCCGAAAAGGACCAGCCCTCGAAGTTTCGGTGGTATATATGCGGGCCGGGTACGAGGCGCAGGAGTATGACGAGGTCGGTAGGCAGGCGCGTTTGCGGCTGGAGCTATCTGTGGCCGTCAAATGCCCGTCGCTGCTCGGACACATTTGCACCTTCAAGAAAGTCCAACAAGCACTCACCTCCCCGGGAGAGCTGGAGCGCTTTCTGTCCCCAGACAAGGCCGCTCTGGTTCGATCTACCTTCGCTCGGGCCTATCCACTAGATGAATCCGAAGCCGGGTTGTACGGTCGCAGTCTGGCAACCGACCCGCAAACTGCCCATGGGTATATACTAAAGCCATCCCTGGAAGGCGGCGGCCACAACATTTTCGGCCCGGCCATTCCCGCGTTCCTGTCCTCGATCCCTTCCTCTGCCTGGTGCGCATACATTTTGATGGAGCGAATTGCGACCCCCCGCGTGCAGAATATCTTGTTGTCGGCCTCGGGCCTCGACATCGGGGGCGTGATTTCCGAACTAGGTGTCTTGGGCACCTGTTTGTGGAAAAGGGCTCCGGACGGTGTCACCTGCGACATCCTCCAAAATACAGTTGCTGGATGGTCTTTCAAAACGAAGTATGACTACGTGGACGAGATGAGCGTGGTGAAGGGATACGGATGTTTCGACACCCCCCTACTCATCTAGCGTGACCCCCGGGGGCTTTGGGGGATCGGCGTAAACGACCGGGGATCCGTCGGTCGTTGACCTTGTCTCAAGCATGTTCCTGGCCGACTTTCCTTGGGTCGTCGCTCGGCGCCACAGACTCGACGTCATACTCCAATGGGGTTTTCCACGACCGTAGAAACTCATTCGCCAATTCACCCCCATTGGAATTTCCTCTGTAGTTCGGCAAGTACATACCGCGCGGTCACCGTGAAAATTTTGACAAGCACAAGCCACTTGACCTGAATATCCAAATTTCAGATTGAGATTGCTGACCGTCAAGTCCGCATAGTCCCTGAACCGGGCAGATTTACAGTTGCCACATAGGGTTGCCACGAAGATCTCGCTGATCAACCCCTGACTCGGATGAGAATCTTTTACGAGCGAAGCTTTGTGGGGAGGAAGAGTGCCAGTCACCTTTCTTCAGCCAACGCTATTTCCGGTCAATTTCGCCCTAGTTTCAATCTGGGCTCCACTGCACCTCTCCATTAGGTTTAGGATTTTTCCATTCCCGTTGTGCAGTCCACCCAGAATGTTGGGAATGTCTTATATACCCGCCGGCCTTCCGCACTCTGTCTCAAACCGCCATGAGTGAGTGCAGCGAGTGAGTGCTCTGTTCTGTTCTGAGGTCTCACGGTCATCATGGATAACCTCAAAGAAGAGTACCGGCTCTCCTACCGCCGCATGCAAGACCCGCCGGAGCCGGCACTTCCAACGGCCTCCGAACAGGTGCTCTTGCAGAGCCAAAGCACTGGATTCTGGGGTTCCAGCTGGGCGCTGGAGGTGATAAGTAGCGTTGTCGCCGTAGCTGCTCTCGTCGCCATTATCGCCGTGCTATATATCTATGACGGTAAACCTATACCCGACTGGCCATATAGCATCACGCTCAATGCCCTAATTTCGATGCTGAGCACCGTCATGAAGGCGGCCCTGGCATTCCCCATCACCGAGGCCTTGTCCCAACTCAAGTGGTCGTGGTTCAACCGGGGCAACAAGTTGAGCGATTTGTCCGCGCTGGACGCCGCCAGCCGCGGAGCCATCGGCGCGTTCATGATTCTCTTTCGCTTTCTACCTCGGTAGGTATTCGTGTCCGGATGTCCCTTGGCGAACCATGCGCTAAAGTTCAACTTTTCTAGCCATCTGGTATCCATTGGGTGCCTTATTCTCGTCGTGGGGGCGGCGATTGCTCCGTTCGTGCAGCAAGTTATCGCTATCAATCTCCGCCCCGTTCCCTCTTCCGGCGTATCCTCTATTGAGGTCTGTAACTCCAGCACCTATACCGACTACGACGAAGGTGCCGGTCCCGGTATGAACGAAGTGCCCCTCTCCACGGCCGGGGCCATCTACACGGGACTTTTCCAGAGCGCTAGCCCCCACAGCAACGCCGTTACCCTATCTTGTCCCACGGGGAATTGCACCTTCGACCCTTATCAGTCCCTGGGCATCTGCACGCGGTGTGCCAATATCACCGACCAGCTCGCGAATTCCTCGAACTCATTTGGCACCCTCATGCAATACGATTTCAAACTTCCAAATGGGTTTCACTTCGAAACCGCCAGCAATGAGATATACCTGATGAACGGCACGGTTGACCTTCCCCTTCTTCGAGTGGACACCGGCGGGGTTCCTTCCTTTCTCAATTTCACGGCCATCTCGGCGGCCGGGTATGGGGTCCCGCCGTCTGTCAGCGCCACGGAATGTGCCCTCTACTTCTGCGTCAATACGTTCCATTCGTCGGTGACTCAGGGTTCGTTTAACGAGACCCGCGTATCTTCGCGGACCTCGTCCAATGCCACCTCGTCGGTTATTACGGAGGATCTCTTCTTAACCCCGGAGACCTGCTACAAGAACGGCACCAGGCACCAGTCGACCGACGACTGTACCTACCATGTCAACTGGTTCAGTGGGCTCGCGCTGTCCAACTCCCTCCGGCCGCTCCTCCACGGGAATGGGTCGCTGTTCATCAGCAACCGCCCGAGTTGGTCGTCCGACACGCTCAAGGCGGTCTACGGCACCCAGGGCAATTACACGGACGTTAGCTCGGTCTTCCACTCTCTTTCGTCAGCACTCACCACCCACGCCCGGTCTAAGGTCTGCCACGCATTGGTCACGGGCAAGACGTGGACGATGGAGTCCTTCGTGCAGGTGCGTTGGCTGTGGATGGTGCTGCCCATCGCCCTCGTGGCCCTGGGCTTTGTTTTCCTGGTCGTGACGATCGTGAAAACCAAGAACCAGTACATCTGGAAGTCCTCACCGCTGGCTCTCCTGTTTTCGGATCTCAGCGTGGATGCGCCGCACTCGATTCGGGCCAGTCCCAGCTTGAGCGGAATGGAGGACACGTCCAAGAAGATGAATGTGTGGTTGGAGACGACGAACGCCGGGGTGCGGCTGAAGGGGATTCCGGGCTGAAGCGTGTTAATATTACTATTTAATCTCCTTAAATCCATATAATACAAATAATAATAATAGTCTATCGACTTGGTCCTGCACGAATTGGATGAGTGTGTTGATCTGCCAAATCCCGCTTCAGCCACAACCGACCCTTGGCTCCTTCCTATTCGGGTCAAGCCTAGGGTCAAGCCCCCACTAGCCTGTTTTGGGTCTTTCGCGCTTTGCCGCCTTACTGATTGCCTTGCTGCCTTGCTGCCTTGCTGCCTCAAGTCGATCGTCGATGAACACCTCGGAGAGGGCGCCAATAATGCAGCGACCAGCTCGAATTCGATCCAAATAGAGATCCCCATGACCTTGTGGCGTGTGCATAGGCCCAATATTTTCATCCTACCATAAATAGTCCCTCATTGAAGAGGCACACATCGACCGCAACCCGCGATATATATTCCTCAATCCACTACTCGGACATTCCTCCGTCCTACGCAACCCGCCAAGAACACGTCATTTTGGATCCGAAATGACAATCGGTCCCCTGCCACTGTGAATAACCTCGTCTAGCATGTCGAGTCGGTCCTGCCCCCAGAAGAACTCGCCCTGATAAGAGTATAGTGGCGCCCCGAAGATCTGTCGGTCCTCCGCCTCCTGCGTCAGTGCGACCTCCTGTTCTGCCCAGTGGGTCTCCCCCTTCGCTCGGTCCAGCAATCGCCTCCTATCGAGTCCGGCTTCGTCGGCAAGGAGAGCAATGGTGTTCTCGTCGGCGATGTCGAGTTCCCGCGCCCAGACGGCCTTCAAGCCTTTGCGAGCGTACTCGTGCACGGACGCATGATCGTGTCCCAACTCCGCGATGGCTGCGAGGAGAACCCGATGCGCCAGGGAAGGGTCGGCCGGGTAGAATTTCGGATGCGTCACGATGGGGATGTCGTGGATGCGCCGCCAACGTTCCATTTCCAGCAGTCGGTACGCTTGACGCTGCGACGAGCGCTGTTTGACGGGTAGGCTGCCTGAGACGGAGAAAATATGCATCAGATCGATTGGTTTGAAGATCACCTGAGCGCCGTGGTCGTGGACAAGGCGCTGGAAGCGACGACTGCCAATGTAGGACCAAAGTGAGATAAAGGAGAAGTAGTACTCGATCGCGGGAGCCATCTTGACGGGCGGATCGCCTGGACTTGAGAGAGAGTCTTGGAGAAGAGAGAGGAAGGAGATATTTATGGGCCTGCAAGAAGGAGAAGCATGTAGCAACTCCGAACCGGCTTCTGCAGACGATATCGGCGACTGGTCGTGATCTACGTGAGACGCGCTGGCATCGGTGCCTATCCTCTGGATCTGTAGTCACTGGCCGCCTGGTGCTCTTCCCTCCACCACTCCATCCGCTTTGAGGCCAGCTATCTTCATGAGAACTTTGACATAACCCGCGATCTCAAGATACATTGCACTGACCATCACCTCCAAATCGAATTCGTAATAGCTTATGCTAATGACCGTCGGGAAGCTAGTCGGCAATGACGTGACCGATGTTGTGTCCGGCTATACGGAATAAGACTAGAAAGCATCTGTTTGGATCGAGTAACACGTGGGCGCTAGGCCTAAGATTGAACAAGATATACTGGGGATCTAAAATGGCATCATGATCTCCACTCAAGGCGCAACGCATTCTGACTCCTGCTCTGCTTTGGCGACGACTCAGACCCCGCGTGAATTTTTCGCAGACCCCGAAGGATTCAGGTAGCATATCGGCTACGAAATAGCGGGGTGGACCGGGTTGATTCTCGAGTTTTGCAGTGCAAGTTGCTCCCAACGTGCCTGATGTGCATCGGTACCTGATAGACGCCGTGACTAAATCGACGATTTCGGGTGAAGCATGATTCTGCAGCGCACCTCTGAGTTGGACACTTTTATTTCATACCCCATCTATTCCTCTCCTTGCTCAGTAAACGTATCTAAAGTGCAAATTCTCTTTATCGGTAAGATCCTTGAACGCATGTCGATCTCTCTCACTTTCCTCCAGTCCCAGTGTATCACGGCGCTCGTTCTCGCGCGACAGGAGCACGTACAGCGCAGAGGCCGCCAAAATTGTTATACAATAACTGCGCGCGTCAGCATATGATCTCGTGGTCTCAAACACGTGGAGAACTTTACCAGATAATCAATCCTGTCCATAACTCAGGATAGTGCTCGTTCATCGTTTCACTGCGGATCAACTGTGGACCAATTATGTTACCCACGCAGTAAGCCACGAAGACCGCTGAAGCCATGAAACTCTTCTTGGTCTCGCCTGCGATGTTACTCGCGCCGAGGGAAATGGTCAAGCTGACAACCGGACCGAAGAATCCAATGAGGGAGTAACCGACCACCGGAACGACTGGTTGGTAACCCCAGGTCGATTTCCAAATCATAGCGAAACCCGCGATGACCGGTAGACAGCAGAGTAACAGGCTGATGATCCGAGCGTTCTGCAACCGAGAGCACAACCAGCCAGTCAGGATAATGCCCGCCGCTGACAACCCTCCGAGAGGAAATTGAAACAGAATACTTTCCAGAGATGAGTAGCCAAATGTCGAGACAATCAACGGGCCGAAACCAGAGACAGCCCCGTTGACAGTGTACCTAATATATGGTGAGTATAGTATGCTTTGCAAGGGGTTGGGGTGCCATAAAACTTACGCAGCGGCCATTGTGATTGCAACCAGCCAAATCTTCACGTCGAAAGCTGCCTCCTGTACCTGTGAAAATTTCAAGTGGTGATTTTTGACTCCGGTTTGCCCGGCTCGCAACCTCTCTACCGCCACAGCTCGCTCCTCGGGGCTCAAAAACCACGCATTCAGAGGCGAGTTCGGGATGAAGAAGCACCACAGTCCAAACAAAAATGTCAACCCCCCGGCAAGGACGTAGATATACTGCCATGGCTTTAACGACCCACCGTCAATCTGTGCAAACCCATAGTTTAGCGCACCGCCAATAATCGTGAACCATCCGGTTCCTGAGAACCACCAGCTTTGCCGAAGCGCCTGTTCAGATTGCGTATAGAATCCGCTGACGGTGATCATGAAGCCCGTGGGAATGACCGCCTCCGTAAACCCTTTTTCTGTAAATCAGTATCGCCGCCATTGGGGCCGAGGTGTTCTAGCGAAATTCTAACACACCCAGAAAGAACCGCTGGACAAGCAAGCCCTGCCACGTTGTAACGCCGGCCGTGGCGGCGCAAATAACGGCCCAGAGCATGACAACCGGACCCAGAACGTAGCGCGTGTTAAAGTACTGGACGGCGTATGTCATGGGATAAGAGCCTGCCAACTGACCAAAATAAAAGATGGACGTTGCCCAGCTGAGTCTGGTGGTGTCGGATTGCGGCGGATTCACCGACGAGTCGACGACCTTGAGCTGCAAATCCTCGGTCATGCCAAAAAGCGCCGCGTTACCTAGAATTGCCTACGGAAGCATGTTAGATTATAACTTGCATCTGCCTCCATCATCACGCGCCAGGTACGTACCTTGTCGTAGTAAACCAGACCATATCCTTTTGTACACGCACACATCAGGCTCAGCGCTGAAGGAGGCACAACGAGACTTACCAATAACCATGGCAGGCATTAAAAAGAGATCGATCTTCCTGAGGACGCGCCTGGAAGTATGCGGGTCGATTTCTATGGCTTCTTCTCCCATAATGTCAAAGCTGGCTGTTGTCTTTGCATCTTGGCGGCCGGCAATTGTTTCGTGTAAATCCGACCGGGTGGACATAATGAGGCCGAAAGCTCTAGGTGAGATGTTCTAGATGAATAGAATCAACGTTGACCTTTATCCTTTTCAGGACGACACAGAAGAAGGATATCAACCGGCATATCGCGCAGGATTCAAACCCCGACCTACTTTCCTCATGCGGCAAGATGGATGGCATCACTAGCCCTAAGAATGGCACCAACCCAAGAGTTATAGTAGTCGGATGGAGTTTCCTTCAGCAATGACACCCCCTCCATTCATAACTGGGGTCGAACCAGATCCCGCAGGTACTCTTCCCCGTTCATGTTAGCCCGTCGGTTATCTCTGGGCGGCAGCGTGGCCGAAGCCCTACGCCGACTTCGCTGTGCGACTTGGTGATGTGATTTGCCAGTCATGGTGTGATGGGGGCTAGAATGACGTCCATCGGCATCTGGATGCATGGCGCATGAAAATGGAATGCGAATACATACAAGAATCGCGGGATTTCTGCTGTAATGGAGCACAGAGAGCATAACTGTGGAAGGATCCCATTGTCTTTCAAGATGACGACCACTACCGTAGAAGCTCCGAGCCTTTCATATATTCAAGTCCCCGAGACATCAGAGTCTCTGGACTGGGCTGACCTAGTGACTCTCGACCTGTCGAAATTTGATCAACCCGGGGGGAAGCATGATCTCGCCACCGAGTTCATCCAAGCCATCGAAGACGTCGGTATGTTTTATGTTCTGTCAACATGGGTATATCTAACTTTAAGCACAGGATTCTTCTATGTTAAGAACCACGGCCTGAGTCGAGAGGACGTTGACAATCAATTCGCAATCGCCAGTTCGACACTCGCCCTTTCAAACGAAGAGAAGTCCCCTTACCGGGCAGCTCTCGAACAAGGTGGCTACAATGGATGGAAACCAGCGGGGACGCGCAACCTGATCCCCGGCGTCAAGGACAATTTCGAGATCTATAACATTCCCAAGTTTATCCCGGAGCATGCCGATCGGGCGCACCCGGACGTGATCCGGCAGCAGTTGCCTACAATCGAGAGGTTTTCCAGGCATATTCACGACGAGATCGTGACCAAGCTGCTGGTAATTTTGCGATCGCGCTGGGCCTCGAAGATGAGGAATGGTTCGTCAAAAAACACCGGTACGAGAAGACCAGTGGCGACCATCTCCGGTACATGAAATATTATGCGCGCAGTGAGGAGGAGAACCTGAAACTGGGAGGGGTTTGGTTGAAAGGGTGAGGCGGTACCTCTTATTTTACCGCTAAATTGCACCGTGGCTGACCGGCCTGACTGAGCCAAGTAGACATTCAGACATGGGCAGCTTGACTCTGCTCTTCCGCCAGCCCGTGGCCGCTCTCCAGGTGCTCAGCAAAGACGGAACGTGGCGGTACGTTCGACCGCAGATGGACGCCCTGACGGTGAATCTCGCAGATGCACTCCATTTCCTAACCGGTGTGTCCGAAGTTGTGCCTTCCGACGAAGATATGTAGGCTGATACAGAATGGCAGGCGGGTACCTGAAATCCAGCATTCACCGGGTCGTCGCACCCCCGAAAGACCAAGCACATATTGACCGATTAGGCGTGTTGTACATGGTGCGCATTGAGGATGACTCGCATCTGGTCCCTATCAAAGAGTCGCCAGTTCTGTGCCACCACGGGCTGATTGGCGACGGCGTGGTTGACGGTGATGGGAATCCTATCAAGGCTGGGGAATGGGTTAAGCAGCGAGTGATCAAAAATCTGAGCACCACAGCCGCAGACGACGGGGATAATGAAGTGAATCAGGTGGAAATCGTCAAGGGAGTCAGTGTGCAGTACTTCGATTAAAGATCATCCTCACTGGCCGGACTGATGGTCGCCTTGAGCGTACTCTGTAATATCCGGACAAGACTACACCGTAACCTCGAGATCCTGACTCGAGAATGAATTATCGAAATTCTAGATCCAGGGTCACACACGAGGGACATTTCCAGGACGAAGTGGATGACAGGGCTGACACATGCCATGTTTCAGCGGGACGGCCGCTTAATTAAGCTTATGGAGCAATGTTTGAAGTAGACGCGTCTTAAAAATCCTTCAATGTGCATAATTAATAATTATGCCTTACGAAGTGTTGACAGAGAGGAAAATACTTTATCACAAGATAATAATTACGCGGCTAGCCGCCACCATATGTCTAAAATGAATTCTTAATGTACAGCTCGGGGTATCAAAACGCGGACAATCCGATACTTCATTCAACGTCTAAGTCAGATCCGACCGATTGCATCACGCAGGTCACGTCGTCGGTAACGAGAATCAAACGAGGGTTATGGCCTCCTCTTTGAATGTATGTACAAGGGGAAAGGTCTTGTGGAGACTGATTTAGCAGCCCTTGCACTCCTTAACCCACAGGTTGGCAGCGCGGTAGGTGGAGCTGTGGCGACCGTACCAGTAGACGGTCTTCTCGGGGTTGGAGCCGTAGCCCTCAACGGCGAACCAGGGCTTTCCGTCGTGAGTGAAGTAGCCCTGCTCGTTGACGCCGAAGTTCAGGGTGCTGGCACCGGTGGGCACGGCGCCGGAGTGAGGGATGGTCAGACCAAGGGGAGCGGTGTCCTGGTCGACGACATAGAGGCTCTGGAAAGCAGTGGGGACGCCGTCCTTGGAGGTGAAAGAGACAGCACCGTTGGGAGCGGAGTGGACTAGAAATAAGAATTAGCCTGGTGGGTCTTGTCCGCGGTTGAGGACTGGAAGACATACGGATGAGGATCTCCTTGCTGGTGGTGTTACCGCCGAAGTAGGCGTACTCTGTCGTCAATCGTTAGCAACATGTCTCTTCACGAGGACCGTCTAGGCACTACTTACGGCCATCAGTCAGGAGGGTGAGACCACCCTCGGCAACGAGAGTGAAAGCGTCGGGGAGAGAAGCTCCAGGGGTAGGAGTGCCCGAGGGGGTGGTCGAGGGAGTGGCAGAAGAGGGAATGGCCGAAGAGGACGAGGCGGCGTAGGGCACAGCGGAGGCGCTGATGGCACCAACCAGGCCGGTCATAGCAGCGAAGGAGAACTTCATCGTGAAAGATTGGAGGTGAAGGTGAAGAAAAAGTGAGTGATAACAGTAAAATTCCCAAAGCGAAAGTGAACGGATGGAGAGAGAAAGGGTATGTAGAGAGGCCTTGAGGGTTTTTATAAAGTCCTGGGCATCAAGGTACAGGGAAACCCTCAGGGCCTGTGGATCTCTGCCGTGTCGATCATTGCCGGGAAATGAGACATGTCTTACTCTTGCCGTCTTTCTTGATTCTTCCCGTTTCGTTAATAGTAGGATTTTTTTTTTTTTTTTTTTTTTTTCCCGTGCCATTCAGGGTCCCTTGCCGGACTTCGAGTTTTGCGCCTCCGAGTGATCGGGTCGAACCGTCTTTCCAGGCAGAGCAAAACCACGGAATGCCACCGCACTGGAGGGCGTTGAGTGGCCAGAATGACATCAGAGTGGCCCGCGACGTGGGGAAATTTTACCGGCTTTCTATTCTTAGCGCGGACGGTTGGACGGGGTCTTGTCGATCCTTGCCCAGGGACTGACCAGTCCACGATGTGACGGGCTCGCTGTCCTTCGGCCGATCCGCCACCGCACTGCCCATGGTTTCAGGTTCCTCTTTTCTTCTGCGTTCCCCTTAGTCGCTGCTCCGTGTCTGGTTCAGGGCTGAGCCACCGATTACACGTTCAGGGTCCATCTTCCGGGGTTGCCTCGGCGAATCTATTTGCTGGACGATCACCGAGGACTTCCTGGCTCACTTTGCATGACGCTTGGACGACGTATTGGTGCAATCAATTGGAGACTCGGGTCCGCGTAGGCAACGTCGAATCGGTCTGATTGCTTGTTCGAGAATGTATGGATGCCGGTCCATATCGACACGGGCTGTGCAGTCCACTCGGAAATCTATCTTTGGCAACGGGACCAGGCCTTGATTAGATTGGCATTCAATCGACGACAACTCCGTCCTCCGCACTCCGTACTTAGTATGTGACATGTGTATTCTGTACTGAAGAGAGACTCATATACCCTGTGGAAGGTGCGGAGTACGCCGGGAGACTGATGTAGATCCTTTCCTCGGGCCCGTCTCAGACAAAGACAAATAGAAGCCTGGTCTCGACTCGACTAATCAGACCGTGATCATCTAGGCCAGTGACCGTCTCCTAGTATTTCAACTAAATAAGGCCTCTCAGCTTTGTTCTTCAGTGGTGTAGCCGATTGAGCTGTTATTTACCGAAGGCAACTTCCCAGAGACATTCACTCTTCACACCCGGCTCAGGACTGGACTCTTCCCCTCACGATTTCCCCAAACACTACCCATTGTGTGATAATGATATACTCCCGAGAATACCCACTCGACAGATCCGATCGATGTTGAAGATAGCCTCCTTGCCAAGCATCTCCCAGTATCGATCGCGGACAGTGGAGCCTGCGGTGCGAACCGGCCTGTTGGCTATGGGGGCCGCGCCGCCGCATCGCTGGTGGAGTGTGGCAGTTGTTGCTTTCTTCTTAATACCACTCGTCATCTGTTGACGATGGACGAATGAACAATGCGGACTATTCTACATTCATCTCTTAAAGGTTTCCTTGGCGATATGTAGGTCGTGTAATTTTTGAGAAGCGGCTCGGGGCATGTAGAGTGTATGTATACCAGCGCACATCGAAAGCCACGCAAAAGAAAGCGCGGTGTACGGTAAATTGGTTCAGCTGGGAGGGAATAACACAACACTAACCAACCAACCAACCAACTAGTTAACTGACTACAATTATGATTATTACAAATGCTTACTGACGGAGTGACTAATCCAAAAGCTGTGCTTAGTTACAGATCAGTAGGACTTTGCGCTGGGCGCTAAATTGGCAACCAACACCTCGAGTCACTAGAGCTGAACCTCCTCGAATGATTGGCGAACACGGCAATGCGAACCTCTCGAGGGAATACCCTACCACATAGTGTCACTGGCAGGCAAGTCTTTATAAATGAATAATGCAGCACGGGGGCTTGTATTCAGTTACAGCCTTCTAGATCATTACTCCTCTCATCATGGTCATCGCAACGGTATGCAATGCGTGGACTCAGCTGTTTCCACCGAGTCCAAGCTTGACGGAAAAGAATGTCCCGGCATAGACCGGTCGACATACCTTGGACCGGGACGCCATCTAAATAGTGGCACCGGTGCCATACAAGATGCGACACGGCGCAAAGCCAACGCCGCCATTCCCACCGGTTACGATAAATACTCGAGATCATGCACTCGCGAAGACTGAACCCGAGGACTGACACATAGGGGTCTAGGAACGCGCCGAAGAAGCGATCCGGTCGATCATAGACTCGTCGCCGGCTCCTGCAAATCCCGGTCGCATTCTATTCCTGCAACTCGACCTCAACGATCTTGAATCCGTCAAGACGGCCGCCGCCACTTTTGCAGCTCAGGAGACAAAGATCGGCATTTTATGGAACAACGCTTGCATGGGTTGCCAATCACATCGCTCCCAGTACGCGAACCAAGCAAGGCTTTGAAGCCATGATCGGCATGCACTGTATTGCCACGCTCCTCTTCACCGATCTTCTGCGTCCGCAGCAGTCGCCTGGCGCCGAACGCGTCGTCTGGACGTCGAGCTTTCTGACCGAGGGCGGATCGCCAGTGAACGGTATCGATTTCGCCGCGCTCGCGAAAGGCAGCGACGACGGCGTTGTCAATTACGCCGTGTCCAAGGCCGGCACCTGGATGCTAGGTCGGGAGATGGCCCGTCGATACGCGGCGGACGGCATCTTCAGCATCGTGCAAAACCCAGGAAACCTGAAGGCAGGTTCTTACGAAGGCACTCCGGCCCTGACTATGTGTCTCGTACGGCCTTTGCTGCATGACGCCCGCTTTGGCGCCTGCACGGAACGGTATTGTGGCCTCAGTCCCGAAATCAGAGGGGAAAAACGGTGCCTACGTCATTCCTTGGGGGAGAGTACGACCAGACGAGGACTGCCCTTGAAAAGATATAATCAATGCCATGACACCCGTCGGGGAGGGAGGATTAGGATATGCCGCTAAGTCCTGGGAATGGTGTGAGGAGCAGTGGAGGCCGTTCATTGAGACAACACCAAATTTCGCGTCATCCGATCATATATAATGCAGAATTTATCTCTTGTAAACAAAACAGCGACTATAATCAATACAGCATTTACATAGTTGACGGCGAGCTATCTATACGAACCGGCACTTGGTGGGTGACGATGTGATCGACGGTTACTATGCTTCGCATGTAGAAAGTGACAAAAGCTTGGGCCATGCACAGAACTGCCAAATTATACCACCATTCATATCGTCTTGGACCTTTTGTCTGGACCTTTTGCTATACAGGGAGGGGAGGGTCCTGGGGGATTCGACGAGAGGAAAAGTCCTCTCGTGAGGAGCGGACTATTGGGTACAGTACAGGGCCGCTCGAAATCAGCTTCACACCTCGTTGCAAACAAGCCAAACGCATCAGGTGGAAATGTGAAGCGCTGACCTCCTTTCCAACCTCTTCTCCTACTTTCGTTGAACTACCCACCCACGGACAGAATTCTGTGGATGAGCGAAAGAACGTGTACGGATACAAAACTGGTGAGGTGTTTCTTTACAACCAATTTATCATACACGCCATAAAATGCTGGATTTCTCATTAATTGAACCGTTTGTTGAACCCCAGAAGCGGAAGGTATGCTAACGTCGTTGGATTTATCAGGAAATCGTTGAACATGATTAACGACTCGTTCTATGCCCAGCAGGATTGTCAAGGTCATACGCCCACTATCTCGGACCACGATTCGCAATATGCCCCCACACCAGGATACCTAGTTCAGCTACCACCCTCTGAATATGGATTCAGTCCTTCACCGGACTGTTTCTTCCAGGACGGCACCGTAGCCCCGAGCTCTACCCAGCGCGAATCTCCCCGGCTTCTTCAGCTTTGTGAGTGGGATGCGAGTAGACCGGATGACGAGCTTCCGCCAAGCCTTATCCGATACACAATCGAGTGGAAGGTGAACAATTGCTTCAAGTCGGAGGACACGGAATAAGATGTAGCCCTCACTCCAGGCGCCTATTGGCCCTCGGTCCTGAAGGGTAAGTTGGAGAAGGTACTCCAAGAGAGACTCTCGTAACCGAACGGTTAGATCAGATGACACGTCCATACTTGTGTCGGTCAACGATCGCAAGCAGCGGGACTTGAAAAAGCGGTATAACTCTGGAAATTGACTGGGCGGTTGTGGAGAAACAACTACTTGCGTGGAGTGAACTTTATACCAGGTGCAAGGAATTGAGGCTCGTGATTGTCTTCAACTATATAGAGGACGACCTTTCCAGAGGCGCTACAGGTAGGAGCGAGAAAAGAGGAAGGTCATCTGTCCAGGAGCGGGATGCACAGCTCGACGCCGAAGAACATGTATCTGGGCAACAGTCGATCTGGCGAGCTGTCTACGGCTTGATGCGTTATCCGTCACCATCCTGTCACCTGGGTCCGCATTGCGGGCAGGATCCTCGCGGGAAGAAACACTATCAGCTAAGGACGCATCATTTAAAACGCCTGATTGCCTATGTTGAAGGGGATGGGGTTTTGGAGAGCCAAGATGATGTTTCTGACACTATCCGTGAAGATATCTACCTGGAAGAGCAGCAGAGGCTGGAAACTTCACGGTCTAAGAGCAATAGATCGGTCGTCCCTGGAAGCTGCCCACCCATCAATCTCAACTTCATGGGAGGGCAACCTTCTCTGCAGCTACCAGCGGCCGGTCTGACCGCAGCATCCAAGCTGTCTGAAGCGAAGCATGGGAAGAGGTAGATCAGCTTAGGATCGACGGGCCCCGAGGTGTGGCTGTGAGAGAATACAGCGCATGGCAAGAAACAAACGTCGTCGATGAATCTCTCAAGGCACAATTTCGGCTAGCTTGTGATGTGACACAGATCAACGGTCTGGATCTTGAACAGATCTATGAGGATCAGGATGCAGCCTTTTTCATCGAAAACGGAGTTGCGTTAGGTATTGCACGGCGCTTCGTTGGCGATATCGGTAGATGGGCGCGGGACATCAAGGATTAACTACGCAAGCTTACAGTGCGAATGCATGGCAAGATATTATACTATTATTAGACATAGGATTCGCATTTGATTACTTGATATAGATTTGAAGTAATTCATTGCTATCTAATACTCCTAGCTCTGTTGCCTCAAAATGTCAAAGCAAGTATAGTACATGTGCTGACATTGGGTCATACTGTACCGCGAATCATTCAAGGATGATTTTCAACGAATACCCTAGCATGTCGGAAATGACCGATTGCACTCCGTTCGCGAGACCCGACAGCTTCAATACACCACTCGAGGAAAGCAACAAATCCTTGGTCGGGGCTTTGTTCATATCTCTGCCAGTGGCACCTAATGAATGCTTTCAAGTCGGAGAAGAACCCCTCGATGGGATTCAAATCATGCGCACATTGCTTTTATTCGATCAGAGTGATGAAAGGAAGCATTGTCCATAATAATTACAGATTTCGTTCTTCACAGTGTTTAAGAAGCCGCTCGATAAAATCTTCAAATACGGCAGCATCGGTCGAGCCTTGAAATACTCGAGACAGGATAACGCCGTCTTGTGCATATGCGGGCAGGATCTGGTATCGCTGGTCACGGTAGAATTTGGATACCTGCAGTGGTGTCAGGCCCAACGGAGACCAGCCCGTGCGTCTAAACCCAATTCGCTTGTAGCATCCAGATTCATCCACATAAACCAGATGATGAGATTTGAAGTCCGACAGGTTATGTAAGTAAAAATCTCGTAAATCGGCATTTTGTTTCTTTGCTCTATGTTTAGCGACTTTTTTCGACCAGCCGACTGAAACAAGAGCCCGCTTGAGACTCGAACTAGTCACCCAGGTATGGAACTCATCCCACAGGAAAAGCACCATCTCATCCACATATAACCCGAACTTCTCGAGAAGATGGTCACATAAGGTGTGGATCATCGGAGGCGTGATGCTTCGTCGGCGGCCGACGCGGGTTGAGGGAGCTCTGACATTTCCGAAAAGGCGGAGATTACTTCGAACATTAGCGATTGGGCGCTTGCTACACCCTGCTGCGTCGGCCATCTGTATCGTAGTCAGCGATCCGCTATATATCAGATTACGGATCATCTCCAGCTTGGATGGAGGGAGCCGAGGAGCCATGTTCGGAGCGACTGTAGAAGGGGATTAAGGGCGTTGGTGATGCAAAGTGGAGAAAGTCCTTTCTCTGTGCTCACCGTAGTTACCCCTCTGCTTAGTGAGCGGATGAAATTTATTTCATGGAAGGCCTTGGGGGGTCCAGGAGTATTGGGAAATACACATGATCACATTAGGGCGTAGTTCTGGGGAACGGGTTGGCTCACGGTGATCCTTCAGCAAGTTGCGGGTCCTCAGCTAGTTGGCGGCTGCAGAGTTTGTACAGTATACCTTTACACTCTTTCCTCTTGGATTCGGAAAAATAAATCCGGAAAGTGCAAGTCGTGATGAAATTAAGCTATCTCAAAAGCTCGTCTGTGTTTTGGGGGGCGCGACTCGCTTGGGATTTACGTTAGTCTGTAGCTGCCTATTAGGGGTATTCGATCTTGTGCCGGTTGTTGACTATCCATCATTTTGATATAGCTGCGTAGAACATACTAGCTTCGGAAAAACTCGGTGTCTCACTATACGTCGTAGCTGTAAGGTTCTGCACAGTGCCTTAGCATACATTATACTTTTGAATATATGAGCTAGTGGGACTTTGATCACTAATTGACAAGTTCAAGCAGTTCGGGACGATCCCCGGAGTGACGGACGATCTTCGATAGCGGTGCAGATCTGTGGTTAATCATGCCGTAAGCGGAGCCAGGTTTTTCGGAGAAATTTGTGGGTGCGACTGTACTATAGGAGACGGCCCTAGATACCACTCAATAGAAGGTCGCGGGGGACTGCTGCGAGTCAGAAGGCTTTTTGAGCTATGAGTCTTTCTGCTGCAACCCGATATTGAGAATTCACTAATTCTGCCATTCGGATTATGGAACCGCCTGTTACACACAATAGTGCTGCCGATCTCTCTCGGCACGCGTTGCTTGGCGTGGTTGGCAAGAAGTATGCTGATACAAAAACAATGAGAGAACTGGAAGGGGAGCAATGGGCTTGGCACATTTGGTTATTAACGCGTAAGTCGATATAAGGAGCTCAGTATATGATGCGTTCTTTCTCTGCTCAGCATTAGTGTCTCTTCGCTTTATCTCCTTCCAGCCCCGGTCTGCCCACAATCTGCCGCTCTCTCGAATCTTACCAGATTAACATCATCTAGTGGGTACTATTAGCTTTTTGTACTTATCAGATTCTGATATTTTCATCTAATCTAGCAAAATGCGGCTTTTTTACCTTCTCGTCCATGTGTCCGGTATAATTTCATTAAAAGCGAATCAGGTTTGCGGTGACAGCGCTGAATGTGCAAAATCATATGAAGGAGGCAGATATCATGTTGTATCGCACCAAAATGAAGTATTTTTCAGCTACAAAAACGATTCCCTAACTCGAGACTACAAAGTGATGCGCTGTGATATCCCCGTGACGTGTCTAAATTTAGCTTTGTTCAGGCTGTCTGCGAGGCTGCAGCAGGGCGGTATTGCCATTTTGAATGTATTACGCTTAAACAAAATATGGCGAACTTTAAGACGTCTTGCTCGGAGGCTAAGGGAGAATCTAAGGAATCCGAAGATCTTACCTATGATGAAGCTAGTCACAAGGCCCTTTGTTAGGTTAAGGACCGTACTGTCAACTCTGTAGGAATATCTCGGTGAAGGCTTCGTTCTGTGGAACTAAGAACTGATCTCCGGCATGAGTGTCTTGATGTCTATTTCAGAACGACAGTGCTTAGCCCGAAACCAGCATTCAAGGTATTTTAGTGGTCGGCCAGTACGTAGGCCATAACTCAAATAGTGTTTGAAGCAGAGCATGTAGCAGTACGAAGTTGTAGTCGCCTGGATATTTAGTGCAGTCGCACTTACACATCCAACAATTCTCTATAGCTGGCAACGAACAGGACACGTCATAGATAGCAAAATAGCCAGTAAATTGAAAGCCCATCTTTCCCTACCAGATTAGCCCTCGACAGCATAATCTCAGTCTTACTGTTCATGACTAGCGAGCGTGTACGAGCAAAGGCTATACTGACGCGATTTGCTGTCTATGATGCACCCGACGCTAAATCGCCGATCGTCGAGGAACGCCACCTAGCGTCCAAAGCCAATATCCGAGAGCTGAGATCCATTTCTACTAGCTCCTAGTGGTGGAACCGGGTTTCCCTTAACCAGGTAAAAATGTGACTTGTTCCTGCAGTAAAGCATGTTGAATATGTATCACGCTATGCAGTGCTAGGCATTATATTGTTGGCCGACGTCGCGTTCGATGCCTAGCTTCAGTAATGATCCTCGCTCGCCACTTAGTCTATTGATTCTCGGGCTCGTATGATGCTGGGTTTCCTGGACGGCTAGAAACTGTCTGCCTCCTGGATCCCCTTAATCCGGTGGAGACGGGCGAGGTTGGATAAAGTAGACCAAAGGCTATAAAAGCATTGAGGTTTCCGGGGTTGAGTTTTTCATCCCCACGGCTCTTCTCTCTTCAGGACTCTTTCTAAGTCATTCGATTGTGATCCCACCAAGAATACTCCAATCCCAATCATTAACATGAAGTTCTTCGCCACTGCTCTGCTCTTCGCCGCCACCGCTGTGGCTCTCCCCTCCCCTGGCGACGATGTCGACAGCGGTAGCACGGTTAAATTCCCCGTCGATCACGAGACCACCCTCAGCCAGGCTCAGGCCAAGTGCGGTTACGACGCCAAGGTCTCCTGCTGCAACAAGGCCACCTACACCCACGATATCACTACTGCCAACACAGGCCCTCTCGCCGGTGTTATACAAACCGCCCTCGGAGGCGGTCCGGGTGGTGACGGTCTAGGTCTCTTCGGCCAATGCAATGACCTCAGTCTCAACGTTCCCGTCTTGAATGTTGTCGGCGGCGGCGTTGACCAGCTCGTCAACCAGAAGTGCAAACAGAACATTGCTTGCTGCCAGAATAGCGGCTCCCAACCTGTACGTCCTTGCCCTCGAACCCTACCATTAACCCATTACTAACGATTTCATAGAACGGAGACTTGATTGGTGTTGCTATTCCCTGCGTCGCTCTGGGCTCGCTCATCTAAATAATATGTACCGCACTTTTCCCGTGGTTCGGGAGAAAGCATAGAGGCACCCGGCTGCAACTATTTCGGGAAGGAGTATACGTTGAAGCACGTACATATTGTGCAACTGGAGCGGCGAAGCAAGGGCTTTTATTCTGGTCCCTGGTGTATCTAATAGCGTCATGTCATTGGTAGCCAGGTGAACCATATCGTTAGCCTTTAAAGAGATGTTGCGCAGTACAGAAGTCCACCTATAGGCTAAATAGTTAGCAGCTCTTATCTAATGAAGAATTTTTTTTAACTCACGTAGAGATTTTGAGGTTTAAGTTCTTCTTTCACCTCTTTCTCCAGTGAGGTAACTAATTCGGTGAAGCTCTTACCCCTATACTGCCATCCTTCCGTATCCTCCTTCAAGTACTCCGTCTATATTTGATCGATAAGTGCTATTATAGCGTCCATGATCTACTTCGGTTTTTCCGGAATTATGTCGAGTCGCATCGTGGGTAAAGTGGCCATATCTAGCTAAGTATAGTTTAGAACGCTAATTAGGGGAGTTCCTTAGTGGCTGACCTACTTAACGTTCTAAATAGTATACCTTGTAAGTGTCCGGGACCTAACTAGCGCAATACCCCGCGTGGCTATAGGATAGTCGAGGATAGGCTTGAGGCTCGCAGTACTCCTAGAGAAGTATTACCTTTACGGACGTTACTCACCGTGACCAATTAGTAGTTCGTAACACAGCGTTTGACCATAGGAAGAGATTTCGGACTGTAATGTTAAATATATCTCTAGATATAGAAAACACAGTAGCCGCGCGCAGAAGGATGAATACTAGGGAATAGGAATCCGATAGGAATCAAGGGGCACTGAGAGAGACCGTGAGAAAGTAATCACTTCTTTTTAACTTCAGTTTGATAATTCACTTCAACGCGAACGTTACTCTCACGGGAGTCAAGGCAGTAACGTGGCCAAATAGCGAAAGGAGTGAGCTATGAGAGGGTATGTGAGTATTGATGGTAGTAGTATTTCAAGTAATTTATTGAATCCACTGTTAGTTATGTGATACTCATTTACAATAGTTACTATTTCGGAGTTCAAATTCAGCTAGATCAAATATAGCATAGCGTGTTTCAGACAAGGGTTTGGGAAAAAATTCCAGAGAATAAAGTGGTGAAACTGATTTCGATCCATGCTGTACTAATTCCTAGAGACATTCGCAATAGACCATTAATATCCGCTTGTTACTCATAGAGCTTCGAGGGGGTGAGAATGATTCTGGAAATGGGCATCTGAAGTACCTAGTAACCGAAAAGAAGAACGGGCTATAACGTATGGCGCTTGTGCCATTTATCAAGGACGGCTCTTTCAGCACACGCCAGACGAGACCCCATATGGTCGAAAGAACTGTCTTTCCAAGACGGTGCCGGTTCTAGAGATCATTAGTGAAGAGAGAGGCAAAGGCCGACAAGGTGGCTGACGGTAGACATAGGCAGGCCAGGCTGTCTTCCAGGTCAATCAACGCTACGGGATCCTTCCAGAAAATTACAAATCATTATAACAGTCAACTTGGAATCTTGAGGGCATATATTCATCGAGTTATATAGTTAGTTAGTCAGTAAATGGTTACTAACGAAATTGCAGGGCAGGCGAGAACTTGCGGTGGGTTTTCGCAAGGCGGATGAGCCCCTCGTGGTGCACTTCTAGAGCTACCAGGGCCATTGAAACCAGGTCTGCAGGATTGGGCACTGTCCCATGCTGCTGGAATATAAAATTCCACCAGATACCCCCAGCTTCCTTGTAGTTGGAGGCGAAGGCGCGTCCTTCGCGCAAGACCTCGAGCGCAGCTTCCACCAGCGGAATAAATCCCACGAACGTGCCATGTAGGGGTGTGAAGACACTGAGAACAAACGTGTTGGGTATCTCCGGATCACATGTCGGCGGCACAAGGTAGGTTAATGAGGTGTGAGGCCCCAATTCCACAATACGCTCCCCTGCCACAGTGGGGAATTTAACCTCCGAGCAATCGTACCAGTTCAGAACCTGGGCCATGTCTACTAGCATGTACAAAATACGAGCTGAGAGTGAGATATTTTCACGAGCGATCTCTGTCTCTGGCTAGATGGTGCGGTATAATGACAATCACTATACTGAAAGGGGGTGGGTTTAGCTCCCTTTATATACTTCGACACTGACCCTTTTCAATCAAATGGGACCTGGAGGGGGTTTTTGTTGATGAAAGACAGGTTTATGGATGCCCAAGCCCACTTGGACAGAATGAATAGGCAGTTATCTACAAAGAATGTCCTTGGAGATTATGGAAGAATCCGCATGAGCACGAGGGTCAATCAGTCCCGTCGACAAGCATGCCCGGCGTGTTCCATTATGCGACGATGACATCAAGAATGGCAATTTTCGTTGTCCTTTCGCAATAACCGTGGTACGAATGCCCCGAGTTGAAGAGGTTTCGACAAAGCTTCGTGAAACCCCCGGGGAATCACCCGAGGCAGTTGGGGGTATAGACACGTGCTGATAAAGACACGGACGTTTCAGGATGCAGTTCGACTCAAGCGAGTCACCTCTCATGCGCCTGGTTCCTGGGTATCTATCTTCGCTTCCAGCTCCTTCAATGAGCGCTTTTCTTTCTCGGTACCATTCCGTCGTTGAGCCACGTCGCAAAGCTCCAGGTTTCCACATTCGCACTCCCCTTCCCGGACCCATCGATATGTGATACTCCAGCGATCCGCGCGCGTCCGTACCGTCCCATCTGGCAGCGTGTCGGTCTTGCGCTTCTTGATACCGTGAGTCCAATGGAGTCTGGCGTCGCCCGCCATTTGCATCATACTCCGAGGAGTCAGATCAAAGTCGACACGCTCCTCGCCCTTCCGGAATTGCATGATAGCCGGCGCGCCCATTGACAGTGCGTACAGTTGGTCCCAAGCACCATGCGCGTCTACGTGTGGCGGAATGCCGGCGCCAGGCGGGTAGTACTGAAGGCACACCTGGTCGGGTGGTCGCGACTCGGTCGTGGGAATGAGCGGCTTCAACCAGTCGGGGAACTCCTTGTAAGGGATATCAGGATCGACTCCAAATGTCTTATAGTCGAAAGAGTAGCCATAGTGAAGTGAGAGACGACCGGGACGGTCGGCCCATTCTAATTCATTGTGAAAGATTGAGAGAAGACGCTGCTCGTGCTCGGGCGAGATGAAGTCATCTTCCCAGAAAATACCCCGAGGTTGGCCGGGCAGTTCTTGGAATTGGGGTCGACTGTCGGTTCCCATGCCCTGGCCACCGGGTCTTGTTCAGACCGCGTTAGATGTAGATTGGAGGGAGTAACAGTGAAGTTGAAGATGAGGTTGAAGCCGATGAATGTTGATAAAGGAAATGCACAAATCTTCTGTGGCCCCACGTGGTCCTGCTTACGTCAGCCCTCTGGCTTTGCATTGTTAGTTAGTTATATTTTAGTTACTATAAATATACGCAGATTTAGTAACTTATCATTTGCATTTTTTTTTTTTTTAGAAGGATATCTACATATGGATCGATTCGCTCAGGTGCCATCCATCTCTCAGATGTTGGATTGGAAATGGAACAACGGGTCCTTCGTATCTACTGGTGGCATCTTTGGCGCAGACGACAATCGCAGTCAACCCCTTGACTTCCCATCTGTACCAGACTTTGACTCTTCTATTACTTGGGTATCTGGCTATTTGGTTTGTTCACCCTGCTTTACCCCATCTCTCTTGATGCTCTTCCACTCCATGCCGAATGAGCTCAACGATGCTGCCAGGGCCAAACCCAAGGCAACCAGGAAGATTCTCGTGGCGGCCGAATTATAGGCCTGTCTCACGACGAGCATATGGTCTGACGAGACCACCGATTTCAGGTTTGTCGCACCCTCGTGAACGATTTGTCCCGCGTCCACACCAGGGACCCCGCCAAGCTCAGAGACCAGCTGATTGCTAAGAATGCTCTGGCCGGCCGTGGCGAAAATGCAACCGCCGAGCTGCTGGCAAAGGAATATGAGGGCAATCCCGATTGAAATATCAGACGGTGGAAGGATTGTCTGCACAGCAAGACCAGAGCTCTGCATACCGAGCCCCAATCCGAAGCCACAGAGAAATTGATACCCAATCCAGTGTGAGGAGCCGGTGTCAAGCCGAAAAGTGGACATCAGGCATAGCCCGATGGACAAAAGACAAGGCGATAGGTACATGACCGGCACATAATACCCGGTCTTCTGAGTGACTAAGCCAGATACAAAGCTGGCGACGACCAAGCTCAGAACTAGTGGGAGCGTATAAATACCCGACTTAATCGGACTGACCTGCTTGACGGTTTGAACTGGCAATCTTTAGTCGCAGTTCAACGGGCTCAGAGGAGAAGGAAGTCATACACCAGATTGGAAGATAATAAAGAATCATCGTCATCGCACCCGAAGCGCAGAAAGTGAAGAGAGATGCACAGAGAACGCTTGGGCGCCTGATGACTCGCACTGGAACGGCGGCTGTCTCCGGCATTAGAACTTGAGTCCCAGCGAATCCTAAGATGAGAACTCCAAACGCCACCAGGAGCCCAACGACTTGACCATCATCCCATGGGTATGTCGATCCGCCCCACTGAAGAGCCAGGAGAAGACATGTAATGGAGGGAAGGAAGAATATGGTGCCAAAAGGGTCCAGACGTTTGACCTGTGTCAGGATGGGAGCCGGTTCCAATTTCGGCTTGGGTGGATGCCAGAAAAGGGCTATAAGAACTATACTTACAACCCCGATGGGGATGTTAAGATAGAAGCACCACCTAAATTGTGTTTAGTCAGTACGGCGCTATGCCTTTGGTGGACGGTTATTAATGGATTCATGGACCAACCTCCACGACACGTTGCCGGTAAATCCCCCGCCGATCAGAGGGCCTATCACGGATGCAATACCAAACACTGCGCCGAACAAACCCTGGAACATGGGACGGCTATGGAGCGGTACCAGGCCGATGACAACAAGCATACATCCGGAAAAGATGCCCGCCGAAGCACATCCTGCAACGGCGCGCCCGGCAATCAATGCGTTAGAAGTAGGGGCGGCACCGCATATGGCCGAGCCTATTTCGAAAACCACCACGCTCGCCAAGAAAACCCATTTAGTGTTATAGATTTTGTACATCCGGCCGAAGAGAGGCTGTGATGCTGCGCCAGTCAACATATATGCTGATCCATACCAACCTATGTCTCCCAGACTGTGAAACTCGTCCGTGATGCGAGGGATGGCGGTGGAGATGATGGTTCGATCGAGAGCCACGAGGAAGAGGGACAGAAAATTGCAGAACATTATCAAGCAGAAACTGAACGACATAGGCCGGTATTCGATGTCTGTCCTGCGGGCTGACTCGGGCTGAGATCCCGACGGTGAGGATCCAACGCTCTTTTCAATGTCGAGCGCGCCGGGGTTGACCACTCCTTCCGTGTCGTTTCGTTCCTCACCATTGGGATTCTTTGATTTATTTGGAATCATTGCGCCCGGTATAGCTTCTCGCAAGGGGTGTCGATTCTATGGACAAATGACTAGGCGCGGTCAGAGATCAGCAGACAGAAAAAGCTATTCAGTGGGTTCAGAGAGGGAACCCAACCAATGCACGATGTAATCAGAAGCCAACAGATTGCTAGAAGCAGTTTTCTCCATGCCGGCAAGATGTGGACGACATCCCACGATTTATAGAGTTGTATCGTCTCGGCCACTGGGTTTGGCCGGGCTTAGGGCTCGGGACCGAAAAGGATCGGCTCGGGACCGAAAAGCCACTTTTCTCTCATTTTCCCCGACGCGTCGTTGAATCTCTCCAGGTTCGTCGCCGCCGGATGAACGAGCATCGCCCGACCATGACGCTGACACGAGGCCACTCCTGCATTCTATGTCAACAACGGAAAGTTCGCTGTGATCAGCAAAAACCCTGCACCAATTGTATTCGCGCCCAGGCGGAGTGCAAAGTCGCGCCTCCCAAACCAGTCAAAAGGAGGAAAAAGAAGTTGAGAAGACGGGAACTAATAGAAAGGGTCCGACAATATGAGGCACTTCTAACTAAGCACGGAGTCGAATTCGAGTCCGTCACAGGGAATGAGGATGAGCCTGCCTCTTCAGATACAGAGCCCGACGTTGCCGGCGTAACGGTGTCCGAGGGAGAAGGGCCACGCGAGTGTGTCTGCCAGAGACGCGACAAGAGCAACCACCACGTCCTGGATTTGATTTTTAACCAGAGCGATGGGTTTCCTTTCATGCTAGGCTCCTCGGCGTCGACCATCACACATCTACATCCACCGGGTGTTCGGATTTTCCAGCTTTGGCAGGTCTATATCAATAACGTCAACCCCCTTTTGAAACTCACTCATATCCCGACTCTACAATCTTCGATTGTTGAAGCAAGTGTCGATCCTGCACGCGCCAGCAGACCGTTGGAGGCTCTCATGTTCTGTATTTACCTCATAACTGTGAAATCCATGGCAGATGAAGAGCTCACGACCACTTTGGGAGAATCAAAGGCACTATTAGTGGCTCGCTTCAACGAAGCCTGTCAACAAGCCCTATCAAACGCCGGGCTGATGAAGTCAAATGACCTCATGGTGTTGCAGGCTTTCATGCTTTACCTTGTAAGAGCCACCACCCAGACTTTCCGCATGGTTTGCTCCGCATCGCATTTCTCGCTAACTTTTGATTACTATAGCTCAGCGCGGGTCGAGAAGTAGATACACGAACCTTGTCCTGTTGGATGGGCATCGCTGTACGCATGGCTATTCATCTTAGTCTTCATCGAGACGGGTACCTTCTTGGTCTGTCGCCATTTGAAACCGAGCAACGGAGACGACTCTGGTGGCAGCTAGTCGCTTTAGACGAGAGAATAGCGGAGATCACCGGCTCGACTGTTACAATTCTATCCTCCCCCGGCGCGGATTGCCGCCTTCCTTCAAATTTGAATGACGCGGACTTGCATCCAGACGTCAAAGAACCCCCGGTTCCACATACCGGGGCAACGGAGATGCTGTTCTACCTAGCACGCATGGAGGTCATGATAGCGACTGCCTCCACTCATTCCAAGATTGAACCTCCGATTGTTGAACATGGTCAGTCCCCGAGGGCTACCTCCGATATGGGCTGCTTTGGTGGTTCTTCTTCGAGATACCCACCATTCGCAGATCTAGAGAGCTTCAAACGTTACATGAAATCGACCTATCTCAATCATTGCAACGACGAAATACCCCTGCATAAGATGGCTTCGATGACAATACATATCGGCCTCTGCAAAGTACAACTCATCGACGGCCTTCGTGTCGGTAAGAGATCCCCCTCCCTCGGAGGGACAGATTGCATCGATCTGTTGCTATGTGCCACGCGAATGCTCGAATATGACACAGAAATCCACGCCCATGAATCTCTAGTTGGTTTTCATTGGTATACAGCATTGTTTGTTCCGATAGAGGGGTATATGATACTGGTGGGAAATCTGCGGCGCGGCGCGTTCACCGATGGCGATGATCGGGCCTGGAGGGCAATCTGCGAGAATTATGGACATCGCAAGTTCATCCGCCATATCCAGAACCCGATACATGCTTCCTTTCGAGACGCTGTACTCGATGCATGGAGTACGCGAAAAGAGAATATAGCGTCGAGGGGCGCAACTCCTGAGGCGCCACCGGACCTTATTCAAGTCTTACAACAACAACTTGGGCCAAATACGGTGGAACTTCCACAGAACCCGACATCAGGGTCACAGAAAACATACCAGGAATCCGACCTTGTGTTTGGCGATGACCTCAATCGTCCTCCACTGGGCAATATAGGCAACATTTTTGGGGATGAGTGGTTGAATTATGATAGTATATTCTAGAACAGAGACATCACAGTGGCCAGTCCCCCCAATCACCTGTAAAGATTCTCTCGCTGATATGAGACGGTCGGAAAATAGGCTGCCCGGTTCTAAGGACTGTGGTGAAAGCTGGGCACTTATATCGCCCTGTACAGCATCTGTTTCAAAGAGACCGGGTTGCGAGCATAATAATCTTCCCATGGTCATATTTAGTTTGAAATTGAGCTGCATAACACATTGCAAAGATGATTGCGGCACAGCACCAATTTCAGCTGACCGAAACCCAAGAGCATCCAGCCCCCAACTTCTTACACAATTACATGATAGTCTGCACCAAAGCCATACATGTGCCAAGCCCAGCAGCCTTCTGCGTTCAGCTACGGTTTGAAAAGTGATGGTATGATATCCAAGCCTGGGGAGGGAGTATTGGCCTTATAAAATGTTGCTGGCTGCGCTTCCCAACCTCATAACAAGATCCATTCTTCAATCCCCGAGGTCCTGTTAAGGTTATCTTTAAGACTTCATACTTCTCAACTTAAAATCTCCGGCCTTTATCTGTTTCAAGAGAGCTAGCCCCGCCAGAATGAAACCCGAGGATGGCGTGGAGCGTATTCACAAGCACGCGTTTGTCGTAGGCCTTCCTTTAGATACCCCGAGCACCATGAATGGACCGTGGGGGTACAGAGCTAAGAGACAGATATTAGATTACAACCGGTTGTGGTCTTGCACTGGCAGTACTCGGGGTAGTGGTCCGCTTTATCATCCGTTTTCGCATCCAAAGTCAAGGTATTCAAGTCGACGACGTGCTCATCATCCTCGCCTTGGGTTCATTGATCGCCAACAGTGCGGTTATGTATAGCGAGGTGCTCGGTCGCATGTTCAAGCTATTGGCATTGTAGGAAGGAATTGCCGTTGAAATTCCAAATCTGATGGAGATGTCATACCAATATCATAAGTTCTATACCATTTGCTCGATGCTGGGATGGGCCTCCTTCAATGCGATCAAGTTCAGTTTCCTTTTCTTCTTCAAAAGGATTATTGATCGCTTGCCAACCTGGATGATCTTCTGGTGGGCCGTGGTTGCCTACACAACAGGTGTGTAATGGGCTACGGGTTCGCGACGAGATATGTCTCCTGTCCATATTTCAATGATCCCCGAGAGTGTAAGTGACTTATGTCCACTTTACGTAGTGGCTTGCTGAACGGGGATTAGTGTTGTGCAAAATCGGCCCCGACAAGAAGATTATTGTCCTCCACACAGCCATCAATACCGCCTTGGAAATCGTTGGTGATTTATTGAGTGGGCACCCAATACCGTCCTTCGTCCCTTGAGGTCTTGCTAAGCCCGATCATAGTTCTTGCCATCCCCATCGCTATCATCTGGAATATTCGCGTTCACTGGATGCAAAAGGTCGTACTCACATGCTCCCTCTGCCTGACAGTCATTATCATCGTCTTTATGATTACTCAAGCCTCGGGTCTCATGCATCACGGGGTGGTCGACATAAATTGGTTGATTTTCTGGCACTTACTCAACGCAGAGGCGGCTGTTTTTCTCGCCTCCGCCGTCTCATTCCGGTCTTTCTTCGTTGCTCGGAAGAACAGTCGTCCCTCCGTGCGACCGTATTCGGTCAAGCAGATGGTCAAGGAATCATTTGGCAGATCCCGGCACCCCAACCCTACTAACACTAAACCATTGGAAGATTCTTGGTGTGGTGGATCTCGAGAACAGAGTTTGAAAGGCTCGCACGGGCGCAAGATCAGGGATCAAATCAGATCTCATGTCATGATTCTCCGGGTCGACAGGATGGGGATAATGCATCCCTTGAGCGTTCTAATGGCACCCATTTAGACCTCGTACTGGCTTATCCAAGTCCTCCTAAGCCTACTCAGTGCATAATGGGCATTCGCTCATTGTCCAAAAGAATAACTCTGATCATCGGGGTTGACATTTTTTTATCGCTCCGATAATCCAGTCTTCAAACATCCAATATGGGCCCTTTTCTCGGGATCGCCTGGAACATCTGAAATCCCCGCGGGCCTTCCAGGAATGGAGGGTGTGCATCTCACCGGCAGAATCCAAATGTGACCTTGGCGCATAATAAGCGTCATTTCCTGCATCTTCCGTGGCCAAAGTAGAAACAGCCCGCCTTTCATCTAAAACTGACAACTCGGCCCCCAGGCTCCCCGGACTCTAGTCCGGAGAGGGTGGGCGCACTTTCGGCTCATTCCGCGCGGGATATTTATTGCGTAACTTGGCCTCCGCAGATAAGCCCAGCCGGATGACATTAGCAGCCCAAGAGTCTGAAAAGGGTGAATCCTAAATGATCCCTTGCGTTTTACCGGGTCTAATGCCGGGATGGCTGCTGTTTGAGTAGGGTCAAAGAGCCCGCTGGACGCCGATAAAGCAAGGGACTTATGAAGGGGCTTGTCTAGGTTGATCTTGTGTTTTGGCTCGTTTCGTAGCGGCGTTGATAGGATAACCAACTCTGATACCAATCATAAAATTCACTATTCATCAAACTTTGTGTTTTTCGGCTGACACTGGGTCTGGATTCTTTCTCGAGGCTCCCGGAATAGATACGCATTCAAATTGCATCGGAATTCTACAAGCCCAGTGAAGATCGGCCCCCATGCGCATCTCCAGCCTCAACTCTCAACTGAGTGCCGGGGGTGCAAGTGGGTCAAAGACGCAGTTGACAGTTCTCTCCGCGGACGTGCAGTTGTACCCTTAAACCTGCAAAGCTAGTAGCGGAGAGGATTCGATCAGTTGTCGGAACTCAGATAAGTCAACTTGTCTTAACCAGAGACGCAGATTCTACCTTGAGCTGGAGAACAATAACAGCAGCCG
The DNA here is from genome assembly GCF_023601865.1 of Aspergillus affinis. NCBI lineage: Eukaryota > Fungi > Ascomycota > Eurotiomycetes > Eurotiales > Aspergillaceae > Aspergillus > Aspergillus affinis. Next base: position 73,213 of record NW_026515814.1, read on the forward strand.
TAACGGCTTGAAGGGGTGTTTGTAATCATGGTCCAGGCCTGGTTTTGAAACCGGCAGATCAGCGGAGCGTTCCTCCGCCTCCCCTTAATGACGGACTGCTCTTCTAGTGGTGCAAGAAAGCAAGATGTATATGGCTTAGGTGCCCGTTAGCGACGGGTGGAGACAGTTCGGGCATATTCTGCACGTTTTGCATTTTGCCATGGCATTTGACTGACTGGAAGAACAGAGCCTAAAAGTGCCGAGTAGCGGATGGCCTGACTCGGCTTTCTCGAATTATTCTAGTATTACGTACTGGGAAAGCCGGGGAAGTGGACCCTGGGCTCAAAAGGGAGGGAGTGGCTGACGATCCGTCGGGCCGTCTCGTCCTGGAGGAGAAAGGAAGACCCGGCGAGGGTGATATGATCGATAAAGACTTCTAGAAACAGTAGGTCAATAGGTCAATAAATACTCAATCAAGAGAAAATATCGTAAGACAGATAGCGAAAATTATAGACATTCCAAGTAGTTGGGTGGTTCCTGTTATTTTGGTTGCGACGAAGAATGTTGGACTTGCTCCCATAACCCGGAATATATCTGTGCATGCAGGAGCATGTTTACCATATGTAGAGTACATGTGCCTGGCTGCGAACGCGTTGAATTAACCTAAGCCAAGAATTTCTCGAATACCGCAAAGACTGGGCGGCCCCAAGTATGGAACCGACCCTGCAGGGAAGAGATTTCTTTGCAGCTGGAGAGAACTACTCGATACTCCGTCCCGCTGTGTATGCTGTATGCCCGTGTGGGATGACACGTGACAGTGGTCGAATTTTCGCATCAGCTGACGGGCGGGTGCAAACGGTGCAAACTGCCCCCCCGCGGGGTTGCCGCTTTGGTCTGCCGAGATCACCTGACCGGCTGAGCCCGTGATTTCAGGCTGACGTCGGTCGGTCGGTCGGGGGAGTGGGAGGGAGAGTCAAGTTGACACCTCCGTTAGTCGCAGCTGCGTCGCATCGTCAGGCCTCAGTCCAACGTACGAAGTAGTGGCCGTGATGTCATGGCGAACCAGCAAACCCCGCGTGCAAAGGGGGAATCCGCGGGGATGGGCGTGGACTAGCTCTCTAGCCGACCCAGCCGGAGCCCGTCCGCGACAATTTCGGGTAAAAAAGACGGTGAGTGTGTCAGACGATCCACTCGGTTGACGTCGTTCCCGATGCTTTTCGGGGGGGGGGAAAGCGTCGAGAGACACGGGGAGAGCACGAGGCTCGGCCTGCCCTAATTAGTGCTTAGCCGGGGCCGGGGATTATCGGCAGCCAGATTCAGATCCGATGCTCCTCCTGCCCCCCGAGCGCGGGATGCCAGTCCTCCGTACTCAGTATTCAGTAGTGGCTCAGCTATATACAAAGCCACTGAGGTTTCAGTCCCAGCATTTTTCAAGTCCAAGCACCCCCTAGGAAAGACCGTCGGACGACTTCCAGCGCCCAGAACTCTCTCCCGCATCACCCCGTGGGAAATGCCGTGGGAGGCAAACAAAACTAGAAGGGAAAAAGAAAAAAGTGAAAAAAAAACCCCACTGCAGGAGGTGAACCCCCGCGTCCGACCCGCAATTTTGGCGTGGGGGTCCAACCCAATGGTTGCGTTGGGGAAATTTTGCACCCCGACTGGGAACTGGGCTTCCTCCACGAGAAAATTATAAACCCCCCCGGCCTGGCCTGTTTCTGCTGGCTATTCTGATGCCGGCTGTCCTTTCTCTCTTCGTCTCGTTCGGGTTCTGCGTGTGAGAATTCGACCCTCCAACTTGCCCATCATGGTGTTCAATCAACCATCCATCGCCGGCACCGATGTCGAGGTGGATATGGACAAGATGAAAACCGAGAACCTCGAGCATGTCACCGTCCAGGAGACCGTGCTGCCCCAGATGGATCCGGCTCGTCGAGCGGCCGCCGAGAAGAGTCTGAAGTGGAAGCTGGACTTGCGATGCAGCATCTTCGTGCTGATCTATATCATGAACTACCTCGACCGGAACAACATCTCGGCTGCTCGTCTCAAGGGTCTGCAGGAGGATCTGAGCCTGACAAACACCCAGTTCTCCACCTGTCTGAGTATCCTGTACGTCGGCTACATTCTCATGCAGGTGCCCTCCAACATGATCATCAACCGCATCTCGCGGCCCTCGTTGTACATCGCCGTCTCCATGACCCTGTGGGGTGTCATCTCCACCCTCTCCGGAAATGCCAAGGACTTCAAGGATATGGTCGTCATTCGGTTCCTGCTGGGCTTCGTCGAGGCCGCCTTCCTGCCCGGAGCGCTGCTGATCCTGTCCAAGTGGTACACTCGCCGCGAGCTGACCACCCGCAACGCCATCCTGTTCTGCGGTAACCTCATCTCCAACGCCTTCTCCTCCCTGGTGGCCGCCGGCGTCCTGTCCAACATGCAGGGCACCCTGGGCCATGCCGCCTGGCGCTGGCTCTTCTGGATTGAGGGTGCTGCTACCATCACCATCGCCATAATTTCGGGCTTCGTCTTGCCGGACCTGCCCACTAATACCCGTGGTTTCACCGAAGATGAGCGTCTCGTGGCACAGCTCCGCATCATCGAGGACGTCGGTGAGGCGGATAGCGACGACGGCCAAGGTGCCTTTTCGGGTTTGATGATGGCCTTGAAGGATTACAAGATCTACGTGTTGATGCTCACCTTCACCGCGTACGTGATTGGGCTGTCGTTCAATGCCTTCTTCGTAAGTGCCTTCCAGCCACGAGCATCGATGACTACTGGACTAACACCCTTCGCTTCTATAGCCTACGCTTACCGGCACCCTCGGATTCGGATACGTCCCGACTCTCCTCATGAGCGCCCCCCCTTGGGTTTTCTCCTGTATTTTCTCCTTGATTAACGCCTGGCACGCCGATCGAACCCAAGAAAAGGTCAGCTACATGGATTCCAGTTCTCTCTCCATTTCGATAGGCCATCTCACTAACCTTGCGAGAACAGCTCTGGCACATTTACGGTCCCATCCTCATGGGCCTCGTCGGCTTCATCATCTGCATGTCCACCCTCAACACTGCCGCCCGATACGTCGCCCTGTTCCTTCAGGCGGGATCGTACGCTGGTTTCATCGTCGTCTACTCCTGGATCAGTTCCTCCTTCCCCCGTCCTCCCGCCAAGCGAGCTGTCGCGCTGGCATTGGTCAACGCCTTCTCGCAGCTCGGTAACGTCGCCGGTATGTACGTCTGGGACTTGTCAGAGAACGGATACCGGAAGAGTTACGGAATCGTGACTGCCATGTTTGGCGTGTCCGTTGTCGGCTTCTGGCTCTTCCGAATGATCCTGGTGAACATGAACAAGAAGCTGGAGGCGCGCGATGCCGCCAGCGATGCCAACCCCAGCGCGGCGGATGCGACCGCGGACGACCAGGACGAGTCTCTGCGGGTTGCCAAGGGCTTCCGGTACCTGGTTTAGGACACGGCGTTTATACATTTACTTATTTTTGCTCCGACTCATGAGAGACATGCACGCGACATGTGTGAAGAAGAGACGTACATATACATTTCATTCAACTTTTCTGAAACAATGGTGCCTATTTACACGATGCCGCGTAGCTTATTATCACGTAGTCCGCTGCTCTGCAGCTACATTGACCCGATCCCCGACTAGCAGGATGCAGTCTTTGTTTCGGAAAAGTATTGCGCTTCTGCGGCGCGACCATGGCACCTGCGTTGTTGCGCGTGACTGGCCTGCCAACTAATTAATGATATCATCTACCTACCTCCTCGGTACAATAGCCCGGCAGTCAGGCGCCTTGAGGTTCCAGTCCAACATCACCAGCGAAGTGGCGTAATCCACCTTGCTGGAGCAAATCCATGTGATGGTCTATTCTTACTTCGGGCGCATCTTATCAGTTCGGTCTAGACGGTGCAGCCTGATCCTGCATATTACCCACACGCTTTCGCAGCTCTTCAGGGCTACCTCTCGGGTATTGAAGAGATTGGGACCGAACGAGGACGAATGCGAGATGAGCGACCGCAAAAAGATATCCTAGCCAGTCCCCAAGTCAGAAGGATTCAAGCTTAGTTGCCGTTGGGACCGCGAGGCTGTGGTATATGAACGAGCGAAAATCGGTCATGTAAGCCGGTATCATCTTATATAATGTTGTAAACTCATATTTCCTGCAAGTATTCATGGTTGAAACTTTTGCAGTTTGATGTTCTTTTCTTCTTTCGTGTATGACTAAGAATAGACGCAATGCGCCAGAAACGATATAATGGTCTACAATACATCTAGTGTAGATCGTATAGAGTAAATAAATACAAGAAAAGAGAAGGTCAACCAATTGGAATCGACTCTACTCCGCCCAAGTTTTCAATGTGAGACACCGCCACGCTCCAAAAGACCTCACTCAGCCTGTCTCTTCTAAAAGTCTAGTTGGAGGTAAGCAGCTGGGCAACCGTTTCCCAAGCGGGATCGTAGGTGGCGTAGTTGTTAACGTTGGAGATGTAGACTTGGTTGGAGATGCCCTTCACCTTCTCCAAGACCGAAGACAAATCAACACTCTCAGGAACATTGTAAACCATCGAGGCGCGATCAATGCCGGTAGTGTCCTGCAGGCTGGAAAAGGTGCTTGAGGAAAGGGCGTTCTCGAATTCGGCGTACGGAGACTCGAAGATGACGGACGAATCGACCATCTTGAGGTAGGCAGCATCAGGGGGCGTACCGGGGTTCGCGACAACCTATTATGATTGTTAATTCTTGAGATCTCTATGCCGCAAAAGCACAGCGATACTCACATAGTTATCAGGACCGAGACCCGAGCTCTCCTTGATCAGAGAGGCCGCCTGCTCGTAGAAGGAGACGGTAGCCTCGCTGTACGCGGTGGCTCCCTCGTCCAGGAAGATACCCTTCACGGCGAAGGACGAGTCACCGCTGGAAGAAGGCCATTCGGCGTACTGCTTGATGTCGGCCTGAACCTCCGAGATGTCACGGTCGCCCCACCCGGTTGCCACGTATCCGATCAGGCGTACATTGCTATGTGCAGCCAGCTTGGGAATGTTGGTGAGGAAGTTCTGATCCTGAAGAGTCGTAGAGCCGCCCGGGCCGTTGTCAGGGTTGACGATGACGGTGAACTTCACGTCCGGGTTGGAGGTGACCCTGTCACGGTTAGCATCCAGGTAACATGGAGAGGATAGTATTGGTAGAACCGACAGATTCTCAAGAGGCTCCCATTTGCCGGCCTCGGGGTACAGGTAGTAAGGGATCATGACCTCGCCCTTTGCAGAGCTCGAGCTAATCGTGGCAAAGGAGGCTGAGGGAGTGGCCGCAGGAGTCGAGCTGGCGCCCAGAGTGGGAATCACGCTGGAGACGTCGGTCGGCTGGACGGGCTGAATGCTGAAGACCCCGGTGGGCTGAGAGCTGGGAGTAGGAGTGACGCTGGGGGTGCTATCGCCACGGTCTCCAGGGCCGTGGTGACGGTCGTGCCAATGACCCCAAGGGGCAGCAGAGGTCTGGGGAGCCAGAGCCATGAGGCCGAGGACTCCAGCCAGGAGACGAGCATGTTTATCCAGAAACATGGTGGTTATGAAAGATAAAGGAATGACTAACTACCTAAAGGTGAAGAGAAGAAAAGGAATGACAAAGAATGCAAGAAACGACGAAAACGGGCAAAGGAATGAAATGCTTCGCAGAAGCTGGTGAATGAACAAAACCCTGAAGATTTCGGTACCCAGGAGCCTAATATACTTATACTTCCCTTGGATAGGGCTGGGCTTCCTTGGGGAGCATCTACACCGCAGGCGTCAGGAAGCGCCAAAGAAACGGCAGTTAAAGTGAAACGGCAGCAACGCGAATCTCCGATTAGATGGCTTTGTTCCGCTCCCGAATTTCGCCCCTTCCTTCGACGCCGGTGGAAATTAAATCCAGCGTCAATGGGGATTGGGCGAGGCGACGCCACCAACAGAGTGACATCTGCGTCTCATTGCTCGACATCGTCTGTATGGGCCAAGATATCTGATCCCTCACCTTGGCGACCCCCACCGGCCACTCTACTTCCACTCCCCAGGTTGCTTAACGGAAGCGCCGGACAATTGGAGGGATCGGACGAGGGGCTTTGATGCCATTCCCTGCGCGGCACCATCCACAGCGTTAACCTGCCGACAACCTATGGGATCAGCGCTGGTCCCTGACCCCTATGGCGACAGACTGCGACGCTCGACAACTCCCGGCCATTTGATCACCAGCGATCAGCATCGATCAGTATGAAGGTCACTCGGTGGGGTTACAGCGGTCATTAAGGGCACCCTTGGCCAACAAGGTGGCGGCATCCTTTTTGGGGCGAAGCCTAAATATCCCCGAGAAGCAAAATGGTTCGATGAAGGGTAGATGCCGTGATTCTTCTTTCGTTTCAGCGTGAATGGGTGTTCTTTGTCCCCGGAAGGCCACGGAGATTTTGGTCGGCATCCTGGAACAGACTCGGGAGTGGAAAGTTTGCATGAACGAAAGACCGAACCAATATCCAGACTGGAGAATGAACGGAGGCTTGTGAGTGATCTCATGACGGCAGGCCCATCTGCAGTTTGTACCCTGCTTTCTCCGCCGGACAAATTAATCAGAGTCGCCAAGGAGATCAGTTTGTCATGGATAATGATCGAAGAACGCCCTGTTTGTAGCAAGAGTGCTCCAATCACGTTGGCTCGCTTGAAATGACCTCCTCAGCAATCATACAGGGCGTCTTGGCTCGTCTCATTCGCCGGGCGAGATTTGCCTTAATATCAACGGTAGCACATAGGAAATTGTACCTTTCACTACGGTACGCATTCCGGGCGATTAGAATGTTAGCTATAAGCAGAAAAAAAAAAAAAGAAACCCCGGGGCAGAACAAGCACTTGTCAGCCGGGGTCATCTTATTTCAAATAGCAACTCCATCCAGGGTCAATCTGTAAAGTGGTATTTTGGGGTCTGACTTGCTGCCATCCCTGGCTGAACGGGTCTGCAGTCTGTAAGCAGCCACAGCAGGTGACAATGTAACCTGTCAAACCAACTTACCAGGGTCTGCGCGTCCCGATTAGTGGGAAAGATCCTGGGTGCAGACAATGTCCTGCCAGAGAGGGACAGGTGAGGTCGAACGAGGGATTAGCTATCTGAACTATAGACACCCTCAGTAGATGAAGCGACGGTTTCCTAGAAGGGTTTAGCTAGCCCCTAGGAGGGATGCCTTGCTGCCCTGCTGCCTTATTGCCTCGCTGCCTCGGATTTCTGGCATGCGCATCATGTGCACGCCCAAGACTAAAGTCCTGAATTCCGGTCAGCCACAGGGGAGAAAAGGAAAGATCTTTTGGTTCGAACTCTTCCGAAAGCGTCCAACATAGGAGGACTACTGACATCATTTGTGGCGATTTTAACCTCCTACAAAACGTCAAAGACTCAAAATTCGCATTCGCAAGCTGAAGCACACCGGATATACGTGACCTACTCCTTTGTAAACTAGAACATGTGGAAAGATATGAAGTTTTTAATCTTGTTCGCCGGTGGTGTCCTCTCTCACATTACTTACTTCGCCCGCGGTGAACACCACCTATCCGGGGCGCCGTATCTCCAAGTCTTCGCCTTGGTCTTCACAGCCCTCACGCTTGTGAGTCACGGAGCGGGCAACAGTATTCAGAATGCCCTCCGTCAAACCCTCAACACTATCTTCTCTTACCTTGTTGGGGTGTTCTTCAGTTTAGTGGTCTATCGCATGTTTCTACATCCGCTGCGCACGTTTCCGGGCCCTATCTGGGCTAGACTGTCGGGTCTCTGGCTCACCTGGAGAGTCCGCCGTAGAGATGGTTTTCGACAGGTGAAATGTTTGCATAATCAATATGGTTCGATCGTTCGAGTCGGACCGACGGATTTATCTATCGCACACCCCAGCGCGGTGGAGGTCGTGCATGGCTTCGGCACAGAATGCACCAAGGGCCCGTGGTACGACGGCTACAGGCCTATGGTGTCTTTACATACCTATCGCAGCAAAGTCGACCACGACCGGCGACGGCGTGTTTGGAGCACTGCCTTTGGCGATCGCGCAATACGTGGCTATGAGCAGCGCCTGCACAAGTACCGCAAGCAGCTCCTTGACCAGATTGTCGCCCACGAGGGCCAGCCGATGAGCGTTACCAAATGGTTCTATTCATATAGCTTCGACGTCCTGGGTGACCTCGCATTTGGCAAGTCATTCAACATGCTAGAGACAGGCCGGGAGCATTGGGCCGTCACGATGATCAACGAGGGTGTTCAGGTCTTAGGATTCCTCTTCCCTCCCTGGCTGTTTCGGTTGTTACTGAGCGTCCCGGGAGTGGCGACAGGCTGGGAAAAACTCATTCATTTTGCAGAGCAACAGATGCGAGAGCAGATAAAGGCAAGCCCTTGCCCATTATTGTAGCCTGGATAATAACTGAGTGCTAACTGAGCTAGACGGATGCTCAATTCCAAAGCATCGGGTCGGCTTTGGCATCGCCTTTGAGAGGCCGTGAGCCTCGGCAGGCGGACATAGATCTTCTAAGAGGAGACGGACAGCTAATCATAGTTGCTGGAAGGCACGTTTTCTATCCTGCACGCTCTAAATTTCGCGGCGAAATCTGACTCTAGCCAGTGAAACTACTGCGGTGGTCCTCTCGCTCGTCATCTACGAACTGGCTCGTCACCCTGAGCACCTCGAGAAACTACGCCAGGAGCTCGCGCCGTACGTATCTGAGAGCGAAGAGGAAATACTCAACAGCGACATTCAACACCTTGAGCATTTGGAAGCAGTCATCATGGAGGTTCTCCGGTTATATCCGCCCGTTCCGACGCAGATGCAGCGCAAGACGCCACCGGCAGGGATCTCAGTCGAAGGTATCCATATCCCTGGAAATACGTCGATATGGACTCCTCTTTATGCCATCGGCCGCAGTGAGTGTTGACCTACGTTCTACATTGTGAATATGAAATGGAAAACAGGTTGTTGACTGTTACACAGGCCAATCGGCTTACCAGGAGCCGGATCAATTCATACCGGAGCGATGGACGATATACCCCGAGATGGTCAGAGATAAAACTGCATTTGCTCCATTCTCGACTGGTAGGTCTCACCCTTTTACGCCTCATTCTGGTGTCATCAGAGGACGCTAATGTTTCCTCGTATACAGGAACTTTCAATTGCATAGGGAAACCACTTGCACTTCTGAACATTCGCACAACCATCGCAAAAGTAATCAGTTCATTTGATTTTGCTCTTGCCCCGGGCGAGGAGAATATGCTAGTCGATGATATCATGACCGAGGGTTTTAGTACAACATTGGGAGATTTGATGATTGTCTTCAAAAAGCGCCAAGGGCATCAAATTGGCCAGACTACAACGACTTAATGAGAGCCCCAACCAGTCGCGGAGAGGATGAGTAGATTTATTATTCTCATGAAATTTAATACAGCTTCTGGGTTGATGGGCTTATGTGCTGTCTTTCTGACAGCTATGGCGCCTTTCACTCAACTTCTTGTTTATTACTAGCCGTTTTTTTTCGCTTGACCGAAGAATGGAAATAATTATCCGTTTTCTCGTGTCAATAATCCGCAGCGATGGACCGAGTAGAACCGATCAAGCGATCAGTTGGTTGGAATAAAGCGCCGGTGAATTGTCTGCCTGGTTAAGGTGTAGACTGTGGATGCGATATAACGTAGCCGTCGAAAGTATGCTAGGAATGTCTATACGTCATTCCCATATAAAAAGTAGCGGAGTAGAGGGCAATTCTGCAGAAGAATCCGTATCACATAAGACCGGTTCGAACAATCTGGAAAGCAACGAGGAGCTGTCTGTCAAGTGTGTTACCTGATCTGTTTACATTGCTGGGCCGTGAAGAGCTATGATGTGCCGCGACAAGGCACCGGCCTAACTGAGAAACAGCTGAACGCCGTAACCATCACCAACTGCAGCTCTTGCCAGACATGGAGTTGTTCCAGAAACCCAACGACCGGCCGAGAGTCTCGAAACTTCTCGGTCCTTAGTGATGACGTCAAGGCGACGTCGCATCAGGTCGACTGGATGACAAACTCGGCCAGGTACAAAATGAAACTCTGGCTCAATCACCTCGAAGAGAAGGTAAACACGATCGAGACGCACATATATCAGTCGACTCTCGATTTTTGAAGCCATACAATGTGGCGCCCGCAAGCGGCTGATCATGGTGAGTGGAAGAAGCGAGGCCATTTTAGTCGTTACGGCGGTCTTTCTGGGCATATCGCAAGTAACGGCTCTTCTGCGAATTTACGTTCGACTTCGCATTGTGCAGTCTTTTGGAGCCGATGATTGGATTATGCTGGTTGCAATGGTGAGTTGTACTCGGAATTTGGATTCTCGCGGATCAAACGACACTGATACACCGTGGATTTTCAACTTTGGATTCGGAGTCTGTGGTATCCTGGGGGCTGTGTATGGCATGGGACAGAAGATGGTCCACTTCGCCGATCGTCCGGACCACTATCGATGGGCAATGCTGGTGGGTAGTGTCCTCTTTTAACGTGTCTCTTCTGTTTGGCATTTGACCTAACCAAGCAACAACCTAGTGTTTCTTTTTCGGACAAGTGTTCTACGTCGTTACCTGCGTCCTCGCAAGACTTTCTATCGCACTCTCTCTGCTCCGCCTTACCGTCGAACGGATTCACTCATTCATGCTGTATAGCGCCACAGCTCTGTCTATCGTTGCCGGTCTCATATTTTTCTTTTTCACGGTATTCCAGTGCCAACCGGTACACTACTACTGGAACCACATGGATTCCCCAGGGAAATGCCTGGATATGGATCTTCTCCTGGGAGTAGTATATATGTACAGTGTAGTTGCAACGATCTGCGATTTCACGATCGGTCTTCTACCGGCATTCATGGTTTGGCAGTTGAAGATGCATCGACGGACTAAGGCTGCGGTAGCTAGTTTATTAGGCATTGGATGCGTGTCAGTTACCTTCCCTAGCCCCGTTCTAGAGGGCTATAGGAAACAAACTCATAGGCCAACAGGGCAAGCTCAGCCGTGATCGTGCGCATGCCATTTCTCCATTTTTCGAAGGATCACGAGTTCCTCTGTACGCGTTCTCCGTCTGCTGGACACCAAGTCACGAACTAACCTGTCCAGACCAGACCACGCAAATCGCAATCTGGTCCCACGTGGAAGCCAGTCTCGGTCTGACGGCCGCAAGCCTGATGACCATCCGACCTCTCCTTCGTGCCCTTCGCGCGTTGTCACCGGAGTCAAGTGGCCAGGAAAATGGCGAGAGCGATGAGCGCCAAATAACACGCCCCTGTTTGACCCGGCCATCTATGCCTGGTAGAAGAGCGACTCTAGGATCTTTACAAATGACAATTGCCTCGTATCAACAATCTTATATCTAAAGAAAAGTGACAATACTGCACGATGTACTAATGTTAAACCTAGTTGTACTCCCATTGTGATCACGGGCAGTACTATGATCCGAATTATGTTGACCTTCAAGTTGATTTTATAAAACATTATTTTATCTCCCTGTCAATCAGTAGATCACTTGAATAGAAAGAAATATTCTACATTGTACATGGACACCGCAAGCTACATCACGCCCTATGTGTTTACCCTGCACGTGGGCTGTTCAAATCGCCTTCACCATGAGCATTTCATTTCCTTGAAAGATGAGATGAGTCGTAATATTATGTCTAGATAGTGGTATTAATATACTGGAAGCTTCCCAGAGATGAACGCGTCTAATCCCGCTGAGTCCCAAGAATAATTGAGCGAAGATTAAGTAGAAGATATAGTGCTGGGAAGAGAGTTAGGCAGCCCTGTCGAGCGCCTGTCCCAAGCACATCTCATAATAAGTCCCTTGTCGCTGCAGCAACTGCTCATGTGTGCCTTGTTCCTTCATGCGACCGTCCACGAGGACAAAGATTCGATCTGAATGTCTGATGGTCGAAAGACGATGTGCGATCGCAATTGTTGTTCGACCTTCCTTGGCCTTGTCCAGTGCAGCTTGTACGATTTTCTCGCTCTCCGTATCTAGTGCAGACGTTGCTTCGTCTAAGAGAAGCAGTCGAGGCCGGCGGACCAGCGCCCGGGCGATCGCCAGTCGCTGTCGTTGGCCACCCGAGAAGAGACTGCCCCTAGAACCACACACAGTGGATAGTCCGTCGGGCAAAGAGGACACGAAGTCGAAGACATTCGCCTGCCGACAGGCTTCCTCTATCTGGTCATCGGTTGCTTCTGATTCTAGTCCAAGGGCAATGTTCTCCCGGATGGTTCCTTGATAAAGTACCGGCTCTTGTTGAACTAGTGAGAGATGGCTTCGGTAGGAGGAAAGAGACATCTTGGCGATCTCTGACCCGTCAAATTGAATGGATCCGGATGTGGGATTGTAGTATCTCTCGATGAGTGAGATTAAACTGGATTTGCCGTGGCCGGACGGCCCAACGAAGGCGACCATCTGGCCAGGATGGATTTCAACATCAACATCCTTCAGCACTGGACGATTGGGACGTGTAGGATATCGGAATCCGACTTCCTGAAGGGCCACTTTCGCTGCACCAGAAACCTGGTCAGGGTTATAGTCGGATTCACCATCGCGTACATCGGGAAGCAAGGATCGAAGCCAGAAAATGTAATTACAGGCGGCCTGACCTTTCGTATAGCCTGTCGTTCATGAGCTTGGTTTAAATAACTTCGGGAGGATACTCACTAGTACTGAACATGAAAAAAGATGCTGCCGCCTCCCCGGATAGAATAGAGCCGATGACAACAATGTACAGCTGTGTCGAGGAGTACTCGCCGCTGGCCAACAGACGCCCGCCGTACCTGTTCAAGTAAGTCATCTAACCTCAATATTAATCGGAAGAACATACCAAAAGCTCAGTGCCATCGAGAGGAAGGACAGCGACTGCGTCAATGAGAGCCAGAACATTGTCCAAATCAATGATTTGATCGACCGTCGCTCAATTCCGGCCAATGCATCGGTATACCGCTCCAGGATTATTCGTTCAATAGCCAGCGAGGCAACGGTACGGATAGCAGATACGGCCTCTCCAGCCAAGGCCGCACTTTGCGAGAAACGATTGGAGATGCCTTCGTCCAACATGAATTCAAGGCGGATTCGGAGGTAACCACAGAAGACCATGGGGATCATGGCGCCGGCCAGCACGACCAGTCCCAGCTTCCAGCCCACCGCGAGAGCAAGAATAGAGCTGGAGACGATGTTCACCAATGCAACGATGATGATACCAACATTGAATCCAAGAAGCTCCTGGAGACTAGTGGGCTTAGTGGATAGATGTGACACCAGAGACCCGGTGACATGGTCTGGTTGATCGTAGAAAGTCATATCTTGACGGATGTAGCTTCTGAACATCTCCAGCCGGTAGATGTATACAATGCACTGAAATTGTAACCCGTTAGATATGACTCAGTTCGAGCCATGGGAAGGGACTCACGGTTGAAATAACATTTGTGACCCAGCCTAGAATCGCGTAGACGAAAAGTACAACCAAGGCCAGCACAAAGAACATGAGAGCGTAGAAGTCGCCTTTCTTGACCATCTGGTCCGAGGAACTAATTTGAAACACACTCAAGATTCTGGCAAATAGAAAAGCCAAAATTGGATACGTTGCGCCTGTGCGCGGTTAATCGGTAGCCAGCGAGGTAGAGAACCGATGGACTTACCTCCCAGAACGCAGGCAGCGAAAACGACAAAAAACTCGAACCAAAGATCACTTCTCTCCGACAGGAGAACGTACAAGCATTGAATCAAGCTTTTGCTACGGATTGAAGGTGCTTCGATGTTATTGACCACGCCAGTGTCTTTGACACTATCACGTCGTCTAGAAGGGATTGTCACAATCCGCTCGCTTTCGCTCAGCTCCTCCTTTCGCGCCGGAGAATTATCGCTCTGTACTCGACCAAGGTCTTGGGCTTGGATGAGACGGTGATAGGCACCACCAGATTTGTCAAGCTCGTCGTGTGTACCTTTCTCGACAATTTCGCCCTGCGATAAGACCACAATTTGATCGGCTCTCTTGATGGTGGACAGTTTATGGGCAATGGTGATGGTCGTGCGTGATGCAGAAACGTTGTCCAGCGCTTCCTGCACAATCTTTTCTGCCTGTGGATCAAGGGCGCTGGTGGCTTCGTCGAGAATCAATACCTTGGGGTCAGAGACGATACTTCGGGCGATGGCAATGCGCTGTTTCTGGCCGCCCGACAGCATGGTCGCTCGCTCTCCGACTTGAGTATCGTATTTCTAATTCATATGTGAGTTTAGTAACATTCGTAAAGAATAGCGGAATGCCTACCTCTGGGAGTGCTTCAATGAAGTCGTGGGCATATGCCGCTTTGCATGCCTTAATGACGCGCTGGAGCTGTTCCTCTCGAGACGCATTAACATGCTCGGTGCCGGCTAGGCCATACGCCACATTCTCGAAGACCGAGCCGTTGAACAACGTCGGCTCCTAAGCGGCTTATTAGTATGTGTCAACTTGGCCAGCCTGGTAAAAGGGTTACCGACTTGCTGAACGATGCGAAGGTGAGTCCGCAGCCACTGAATGTTGAAATCCTTGATGTCTCGTCCATCAAGTGTGATTGAACCCTCCAGTGGGTTATACCACCTCTCCAACAAGCCGGTGACGGTACTTTTGCCCGAACCACTGGGCCCGACTAGGGCGGTTGATTTGTTTGCAGGAATTTCTAGCGTGACATTTCGAAGGACTGGTACCTGTGGCCGAGTGGGATATGCGAAAGAGACATTCGACAACAAAATATCTCCGACACAGGTCTCTGGTCGGGCTCCTTCGGGTGAAAGCCCGTCGATCGAAGGTTCCCGGTCGATAACAGCCCACATTTCCTGAGCAGCTGAAGCGGCTTTGGTGATCTGGATAATCTGCGGTGCAATCTGGGTCATGGCTGTGGCAGCCACAATCACCGCGAAGATAACTCTGTATGCAGACATCCTTAATTAGCATACCCTCAACATGGTCGGGATGGGCCCATACGTGACAACTGTGCCAGGTTCGGCAATCTCTCCTCGCGCATACATGCGGACTCCCTGCCAAAAGGCGAGACCATACCCTGCATAGACGCAGAAAAACTCCGCTGAGTACAGAATGGCCATATTCAAGGACTGGGATAAACCCAGGCGTTTGGACTCCAGCCCCAGCTCGTCGTATTTGGCAGTCAATTTGGAAAACGCGGAAAAGGCATGAACGGTTTTCATACTAGCCAGGATCTCCTCTGCCAGAGAACCGGCGTCGGCGTTGACGCGCAGGATGTTGTTCTCCTGCTTGACCATGAGGTCTGCACATACAGACGTGACCACGATGATAACCGGGACGATACAAATCGTAATCAACGTCAACTTCCACTGTACGACAAAGGCCACGACGAAGGCCGCCACAAAAGTAGCGATTCCCTGTATTGCAAATCCAAGCTTCTCGGAAATACCTTGGTTGACGAGGTTGGCGTTCGTGGTGACTTGTACAACCGGTGACCCGCCCTGGTTGGAGTCGAAGTAGGCGATGTCTTGTTGCAACAAGCGAGTCAAAAAGGCGATGCGCACGGCTTTGGTAGTCCGGAGCGAGGAGACTGATAAGGATAGCTGCGAGTTCAATTTGAGTTACACCGTGCACAATAAACAAAATAGGACAACGAGACAGGATCAGTAAGGATGCACGTACAGTCCAGATGTACACCAACCCGAACTTTGCAATAAACAGGTAAACGAAGTAGAGGCTGGGGAGGACTATCGTCAGAGACTGTCATTCGCGACTGAATGAGTTTCTTACGTATATCTGTTCAACTCGGACTGGAATTTCGAACCAGAGTCGGCGCCAGTAGCCTGGCTGTTGAAGGTTGTGATCATCTTGCCGAGAAGCAAATCCATCAGAGGCAACGCGCTACCTGCGCCAATGGTCCCGATCAAGGCCAGGACGTTAAGAAACCAGCCAAACCGATCAGTATATCCGAATATTCTGACATAGCTCTTCATACCCCCGTCCTTCTTGGGGGTGTTGGGCTCACTGGGCTTTTCGGGTATCGATGCCAGCGAGCCCTCTGGACTGGGGGCCACGGATTTCTCGAGAGTCGCCATTACATTGGAATGACTAGTTGGAGCGTTGTCCCAATGATGAGCACAGAATGGAAGCTTTTAAACAATCGTCAAAAATCGCAAAAAACTTTGACGGTTTAAGTCCAAGACTCCGTGCTCCAATTACAGGATCAAATACGAGATAGTCTCGGGATCCGCGGACCCCGGGGGAAGGACATGTCCGCGGAATCCGGCGACGAGATATGAATGATATTGTTCTTCCACTGAGTCATCTGTGAATCAGTCAGACCGGGCTCAATTTGACAAATTCCAAACAGCCCTGTTCAGACGCCTGATAAGGCCCATGCTTCATGTCCAGCCTCCGGTACGCGTAGGCACCAGGTCCCCATTCTTGATTCAGCGTGAGGTCTCGCAGCCCGCCCTGGAGGAAGCACACCTCCTCCACATAGGAGTGGGTGATCGGCTCGGTTTGTGGAGACTTCTGGCCGGACTCGAACCACTGCAGGACGGACTCATGGTGGGATTCTTTATCTCCGTTCAGCAGCAATTCACAGATGCCCGGACCGATCGAATACCAAGGGTAGACGTCGGAGGAGTCGGTCGGGATGCCGACAGGGGGCGGAGGAGGAAAGTCGGAGAATTCCTTTTGCTGGAAGGACATGGTAGAGTGATTTGAAGGTAACAGTGAATATCCCAAGGAGAGATTCTACAACTCCATCGTAAAGGAGAGAAGAAAGGGAAAGAGATGGATTTGTCAGCCTCCGCTTATCGCCCCGTATCTTATCTTATCTTATCCTATCCTATCTCTCATTATCTTATCGCGGTCGCTGCTCCCTTTTCCTCTTCTTTCCTCCCCTTCGCTTTACTTCGCTTTGCTCTGTATGTCTCTTCTCCTTGGATGTGTCGCCAAAATGTCCTCTGATATCTCTCATGCCCATCCACAAGCCCTCATCTTCGATTTGATGGGCACTTGTACCGACTGGATGACCTCCATCTGCACCGCCCTGTCCCAGTCCCCGTCCCTCGGCCCATGCCTGGCAGCGAAACATGCACAATTCGCCGCGGATTGGCGCGGAGGGTTCTTCGATGAGATTCACGCTCGGTTCCGATCGGGTGGGGGCTCGGAGGATATCGATGTCACCCATCGTCGTGTTCTGGATCGTCTTTTGCAACAATATGGGATTGATGATGCCCTCGTAGATGAGACGGAGAGGGTGAGATTGGTGCTCAGTTGGCACTCGCAAGTGGGCGAGTATATATCGGACTTTTTTCGGATTCGGGGGGTTCCTAATTGACGTCGATTAGCCTGGCCCGACGCGATGGAAGCCATCTCTCGTCTGAAGGAGAAATATACGGTGTTTGTCTTCTGCGACCTTCTGTCAGACAGGTAGCTAAATGCACCAGGGTCGTCCTCGCCAATGGGACTACGCGACTGCAGCTCGATATCATCCGATCGTCTGGCCTCCCTTTCCATACCTTATTCTCTTCGCAGCTTCTAGGGCTCACCAAGGTATGTTTTCCGTTTGCTGCTCTACGTAGCTGTGCCCCTAAATGCAAGTGAACTAGCCGGATCCCGCCGTTTATCGCAAGGCCCTGGAACTTTTACAACTCTCCCCGCACGAGGCCGCTATGGTCGCTGCACATGCCTACGACTTACGAGCAGCAAAGCAAGTGCATGTTTCCTTCCCAAGGCTCTCTAGGTAGGCCTGAGCTGATATAACCAGAGGCATGAAAACGATATATGTTCGCCGAGAAACGGAAGATACCGACGAGAACATGGGTGCGGTCCGTCGCGACGTAGATCTTTTCTTAGATCACGGCTCGAACCATAGTCCGGGTCCTGGGCCCTTGATTAATTTGGCGGACTTGCTATTAGCAGATTATCTAATATGAACTGGGTAACTATAACTAGTTAAGCGAATATAGCAAGGTACGACCAAAACCTCCAATCATCTCCTCGTACACGCCAAGAAGACACTGGTTTCTTGGCCAGCGGCTGCTGGGCGCATAGGTATCTTCCAGATTCCAACCGGCGGATCCAAATATAAACACCCCGGATCATGAAGAGATTATGATTGGGCGTCGCAGGTCGGGTGAAAGAAATGCTGCGGCGAAGTGCAGCGACTAGTGAAATGAAGCCCCCCTTGACTGGGTCTGCTCTGGTCCCGGCGCCTCGCTCATTTCGCGCTCAGGAGTTTGGCGCTTTCGTCCGTCGTGCCTATAATCAAGACCGGCCACCGCATCTTCGGTAGCATAATGGCCCCGTTGAAACTTGAGAGTTCCTCCTTGCAGTTAGTGGCAATTGTGCGGTCAAAATGCCCACCGATTCGTCTTTGCACCAGTACACCTTCTCCAACTGGGGACCGTTGACCACGACCTTTACGCCGCCCGCCTCGTGCACAGGATACGTCGGACTCGCTCGCACGCAGCATCCTGCCTCCATTCAGTGGCTCACCGATTGCGCCTCTCTCAACACCAAGCAATGTACGCCCTCGTCGACGGTCGCGAGCTCACCAACGGGCTCTTCGGTCGCCTGGGATAATCCGTTGTACGGATTCCAAGTGCCGTACTACTCACCGGGGATCTACTGTCCCTCGGGATGGGCCACGGTCGGCGTGGCCGGACGCGACGGCGACAGCAAACCGAGCCTTTCTGGCATTTTCACCGGCGGTGCAAACCGGCCGACTGCGGCGAACCTGCCCATTTTTCACCGAGCGTCGGACGTCTTGGTGCAGCTGCTCGATCCCAGCGAAACGGCCGTTGTATGTTGCCCCAGGTAGGTCCGCCCACAACCATCCGTCGACGTCAGAGTACATCCCTTGTCCGCAACGGACAAGCTGACCAGCACGTACACTTCAGCTCAATGACCCTCACCACCGACGGCGGCTGCCATTCCACTCTGCCGGCACATAGCGTCACGTCGGGTTGTCAACGGCAGTTTCCCATGGAAGTCCTGACTGAAGTCAACGCCACCTTCACGCAGGGTGACTTCACGGTGACGGGCCTGGCATGGTCGATCAACGCGACCTCGCCGATCACCTCGACGGCGCGAACGACGATCGCGACCGGCGATAGTTCGCTCTACGTGGGGGTCAGCGTAGTGGCTCCGCTCACGTTAGTGCACCAGCCCACAGATACAAAGACCGGCGGCGCGGGGGCGGAGCCGACGCTGGAGACGGAGGAAACGTCTTCTAACGCGGCACCGGGATCGAGACCCGAGATGACCAGTCAGGGAGGAATCAGCGGACTGTTGGGGATTTGGACGGCGGCGATGTTTGTGGGCGCGGCGATGGTGCTGCTATAGACAAGTGGAAGGCTGTGTTTGGTGGGATTTTGCATGTATAAAGAGGAGCATCCAACGGTCTCCGGACTGATGTGGGCAAGTATCCAGCATGCATGGGACTACCTGAAGCCCCGCAACATGCCAATCTGCAATATAGAGGTGAATGTACATATCATGGTCTAAGGCACACCAAAAGTCTGCACACGAGACTCACAGAGGAGAGATGTAGGTCTGTGAAGCTCTGCGACGCACGAGAACTTTCACGTACAACGCATCAAGCCATTCCGACGCTGCTGGTAGCCTACCATCTGTTATTACTTGGTCATTCCGCCCCTCTGGATGCTATATTGCTATCCCCGAGCGATGGATAGACACCTAAGGCCCCGATCCAGCCCTACATCGCCCTCGTACTGCTGCCCAAGCACGAAGGCAACGTCGACCTCGACACTGTTCCGGCCAACCAGACCCAGAAGTTGAAAACACGTCGAGGAGACGAGCGTCGCGTGCCAGTCTCTTTGTTATGCGCCCTTGATATGTGCTCGGTCTCATTCGCAGGAGAGTCGACCATCAGCAACCAGACCAGCTCACAGACCAATTGGGTAGCAAACATGCCAGCGCAACTCCCCTGATCCCGGTTGGCGAGTGCGAGGATATCAGACTCCCGACCATCGTAAATCATCAGAACGAAGAGGCAGAAATGAAAGGTTGAAGGGGAATCCCCGTCGGTGGATTGCCTCAGGCTCCGACAGGCCAGTCAGGGCTTCCCACGTGTCGCTCGCGGGGGGAAAACATCGTATGCTTTCTTTGTACTCCGTACAGTATGTCTTCTCTGCATTAACGCTGCATCCTCCGTCGGGCCATTTCCTCTTAGTCGGTGGCCTCTCATGCACCGTTGTATCATGGCCCTTCCTTTCCCCCGTCTCCCCCCCCTTTTTTTTAAAATACCTGTCACATTCCCCTTCCTCCACACGTTCGTCTCTTGTTCTCCGTCCGCGCTTGTTCACACTCCACTGACTGCGTTTCTTTTTTTCTCCCCTTCTTTTTGTCTCAATACGTCGTGACTGATTACCGTTGATAGTCAATTTTCGGACTTCTAGGACAGAATTAACTGAAGCTCATTAATCCCCGTCCACCCCCCAATTGACTGGTGTCTCAATGTACCACTATCCCCCACCTTCAAGCACCCGTGGACGTAAGTGAGCGAAGATAGTGAGTAGACATTGGACATTGGATATTACACATCAAACCGAGGAATTGAGTTGATGGAAGAATGGCCGAATCCGCTCCGCCAGCGCCCAAAAGCCGCCTCGAGGTGGCTCTCTTCCTGGCCGCGAGCAAAGGCTACGACTCGATCGTGCAACTGCTGCTAAGCACGCCGGGTGTGGACCTGGATTGTCGTGACGAGAATGGTCGCAGCGCGCTATCCTGGGCCGCCGAGGGAGGCCACGAGAAGGTGGTAAGCCTGCTGCTGGGAAACGGAGTGGACGCCAACGCCCGCGACACGAAGTTCGGGCAGACACCGCTAGGATGGGCCGTGAAGAACGAGCACGAGAACGTGATGGTGGCGCTATTAGCCAAGGGGGTCGATAGTAATGTGGCCGATGCGAGCGGACAAACGCCGCTCTGCTACGCCGTGGAGAAGGGGGACCCGACGCTGGTGTTGTTACTGCTGAAGGCGGGCGCGGATCCTGCGGTGAAAGGGGCGGATGGACGGACGCCGTTAGCCTGGGCGGCGGAAAAAGGACATGAAGAGATCCTGCTCTTGCTGATCAGCTCGGGTCGAGTGGGCGTGGACGAGCCAGACGATGCCGGGTGTACGCCGTTATGGTGGGCAGCGAGAAATGGGAACATGGGGATTGTGCGACTCTTGCTGCGACATGGCGCCGACATGAATTTGCAACCCCCGATAAATGCGGAGGCTGGGGGGAAGAGACCTGATGGGACTCCATTGTATCAAGCCGGTCGGAAGGGACACGGCGACGTGGTGAAGTATCTGATCAAGAAGGGGGCCGACATTAACGCGCCGTCGGGCCAGTTAGGGCTACCGCTGCTGCTGGCCCTGGTGATGTACGAGCGAGGTAAACATCGCATGAAGATGATGCAGCTGCTCCTGCAGAAGGGAGCCGATGTCAACGCCAAGGATGCGTCTGGGCTGACGACGTTGCATTTCGCTGCGAAGGAGAACGATGTGGCGTTGGCGACGGTGTTCCTGCAAATGGGGGCTCAGGTAGACGCAGAGACAAAGGACGACACGACTGCATTACACATCGCCGTACGGCTGGGTCACGATCGCTTCGTCGAGCTCTTGCTGGCCAATGACGCCGATGTAGAAGCGCAAGACGAGTCCGGCGACACGCCGCTACATCTCGCCGCTGCGAACGGAGATCGAAACATGCTGCAGCTTCTGTTAGAAAGTGCGACGGACATCAACGTGACCAACCATTCCGGGGAAACGCTGCTGCACAAGGCCGCCGAGAATGGCCTTCGCAAGATGGTCGACTTTCTGATCCGGAAGGGCGCGGATGTGAATCCGCGAGATGATTACGGCAAAACACCTCTGCACAAGGCTGTCCGGGCCAAAAGCCATGTCCTGCGGTTTCTCGTTAACAAAGGGGGAGACATCTTTGCGCGCGACATGTTTGGACAGACGGTGCTGCACATGGCGGCCTCCGCCGGACTACGACAGGATGTCCATTTTCTTCTGGGACACGGAGCGGCCGCCGACGTGAAAGATGATAATGGACAGACGGCGCGAGACTTGGCCGCAAAGGCAGGGGCCGCGGACGTCGAGCAGTTACTAGACGAGATGATGAGCTTGGTGGTGCCGGAAGAAATCGTGGCCGAGGAGTAGGGTGATTTGTGGCTTCCTCTGTACTGTGTATATTGGGCCTTGTCTTCCATAGGAGCGACGTAGATTGTGCTTTTACCTCACATGCATTCATAACAGGAGTTGTCCACTCGGAGCATTCCATGCAGTCAAACTCGGATAATAGCCCTCACTATTCGGAGGAGAGTTGCCAAAGTGCCCTCGAGGTTCTCAGACTAAGGCTTCACTAGTGTCTTCACCGACAGAGCCGAGCCTTAGAAACCAATAGAAGCCAGTCTAGTCGGCCTAGTCTGCTCCCTAACCTCGCATCACTGGCCCCAAGAGCTACTACAAAGGGCAATGTCTCAGTCTGCAACATATTCTGCTCCACCATTTCCCTCTTGAGCGTGCTCTTTGACCACCCAAGCCCACTGCAATTTCCCCGATCAACACCAGGCAGACCCTGGTTGCAGCTGTGAATAGCTGCACCCCGGATAATTGGTGGACAAGGATGTCAACTACCATTGGCCCTGACAAACCGAAATTGTCGAAGAGCATTACTCCGAGCGCCACGACTCTGGGCAGTTCTGACTTCGCCACGCTCGTTGGCCTGATGCTGTCGCTGTCCTTACTTGTCCACCGGAGTGCCATGCCACGATGGCTTGGATGACAATCTTACTCGGTGGATAGTGACCGTTTGCTAAGCGAGATGGCTGCGAGACTGAGGGTTCCCAGGTGTGTAGTTTCTATTCTGATTGGAGGAGATGTGTTTCTATCACCGTTCCAGGTGGCGATATCGTGTGATGCAACTCCTGGGATTCATTTCTCCTGAATGAGACAGGTATCACTGAGCCAGGAAGATGAGATGCTCCACCAATGGCTCTGGTCCTTATTTGGATGGGACCAGAGAGAATGGTATATAAAGAGTGCTCGATGATCGCGCAATCAGTTCCCTTCCAGCACCTCATATCCAACCCTCAAGGTAATCAAGCATAGTCTGCACCACAATGCTTTCCAAACTTCCTCTCATCGCTTTCTTCCTGCCCACCGCTCTCGCCTGTCTGGGCTACGAGGGTGGCGTGCCTAAAGCAACTGCCTCCCACTCCAACAGCGCCGTGATCGAGGTCGCCGCTGGAAAGACCTTCGACGGTGGCTGGGCTAGGTATGACCGTGGTTCGGGTGCCTGCAACTCGCAGACTGAAGGTGACTGGAAAGACGCCGTCTTCTACCTTCAATCCGGCGCAACGCTGAAAAACGTCATCATCGGCAAGAACCAAGCAGAGGGCGTGCACTGCAACGGACCCTGCACGCTGGAATTTGTCTGGTTTGAGGATGTTTGCGAAGACGCAATTTCCATCGTGCGTTCCCTCTTCTCCTTGGTCATGTCTTAAGTATCATGAGAGTCAGAGCTAACCCGCATCCCGAACTAGAAAAACGACAAAGCGGGCCAGGAGACCTGGATCATCGGCGGAGGAGCTTACCATGCGAGCGACAAGATCGTGCAGCACAATGGATGTGGTACCGTTAATGTAAGCTTTCTAACCCCCTCTTTCGCTATGCATGTTACTCTGAGATACTAATCCGCCGGCGTGTAGATCATCAACTACTATGTTGAGGACTACGGCAAGCTCTACCGGTCTTGCGGCAACTGCAAGAGCCAGTGCAAGCGCAACGTCTACGTGGAGGGTGTGACCGCTCGCAACGGTGGCGAACTCGTTGGCATCAACTCAAACTACGGTGACACTGCCACGCTCAAGAATGTCTGCACCGATACCAAGAGCCCATGCGTGCTCTACGATGGATGTGCTGGTGGCTGCGAGCCCAAGAAGGTCGGCACTTGCTCTGGATAGATCAAACCGTGCGATTTGACGGAAATCAGGACACAGGATAGCTTGATACCATTTTCATAGTCTAGGCCAGGAAAAAGAATGTTGGATATGAGCCCACCTGCAGTGCACATACCAGTAATCGCAACAAGGATAGGATAGCGAACCGGCAGTTCAGGGTCGAAATCTGTCGACCTCGGTGCTGATCAGATGCAGATCCGTAGAGGGGAACAATCAGGGATCGACAGGCCCTAGGGTTCGAGGAGAATTATCTTCCATGGGGATCGCCCTGTTCCATCCACGAATGAGATCCACTCCGAGCGATCATCCACCTCGGTCGATTTTAGATGCCGACTTCTTGGCAGGCTCGGCGTGTTTTAAAGATGATTTCGGGAGTTTCAGAATGTCCATTTACCGTAGGGACAGGGTATGCCAGCAGTATTTATTCGTCAAGTTGACCTTCGATGAAGAACCTCGATCGGGAAGCAAACAACACAACTCATACTGTGAAGTACTGATCGATTCATACACAGCTTACCATGGCCCCCTTCTATACTCTCTGCTACATGCTTTGCCTTTTAGGCACAGCCTCCGCTGCCATTCTGCGTCTTGTGCCCAGCTTTGGTGATAACCCTGGTCAGGATCGGATGTACATCTACGTTCCTAATGACGTGTCTGACAACCCAGCCATTGTGGTCGCCGTAAGGACCCCTTCACCCGGGACCGACACAGTCCGATATCTAATGGAACTAGCTCCATGGCTGTCTGGGCAGTGCTCCCAGCTACTACCGTTCAAATGACATCTCCGCTGCCGCCGATAAGCACGGATTTATTGCCATTTACCCCGGCTCTACGCGCGACTCTAACTGCTGGGATGTGAACACCGAGCTCTCGCTCACGCACAATGGCGGTAGCGACTCTCTTTCTATCGTCAACATGGTCAAGTATACGCTAGACAAATACGGCGGCGATCCATCTCGCGTCTTCGTGACCGGCTCGTCCTCCGGCGCCATGATGACCCAAACGCTGGTCGCCGCCTACCCGGATATCTTCTCTGCGGGAGCCGCCTTCTCGGGCCTGCCATACGGATGCCTCAAGGGCTCGCCGGGGTCGAGTCCCTTCTCCTCGGATCCAGCCTGTGCTGCCGGCGAGGTGATCAAGACGGGCCAGGAATGGGCCGCCCTTGTTGATCAGGCATACCCGGGTTGGGACGGGAAATATCCGAAATTGCAGGTGTGGCATGGCACGGCGGACACGGTGATTTCGCATCAGAACCTGGCAGAAGAGCAGAAGCAGTGGTCGAGCGTGTTCGGGGTTTCTCTCAGTAAAAGCGTTAGCGACACGCCGCAGTCCGGCTACACGCAGTATGTTTACGGTGACGGCACACAATTTGTAGCGTATTCGGCCAAGGGAGTGGGCCACGTTGTGCCAACGCAGGTGGACTCGATCTTGAAGTGGTTTGGAATTATCTGAGAAACCTTTTCTGCTTCGTTGTCGTCTTGTTCGTGGTCGCGTGACTGTCAGGTGTGAGACCAGTCAGCGGTCACTCTCAAAATCGAAAGTCACTTCTCTATCTATCAATCCTGGCTAGGCTATCGACAGATCTCCTCTGCTAAGGTAGCCTCGCCGGATAGTAGGCGTGGGCTCATGACTATGAAACACCGAGTGCCCCAAGAGCTGCGCCAGTGATGACGAATACTAGTAATGAAGAATGAAATGAGGGGTTCTAGATAGTTAAACAAGTTTAGATTCTGTAGGTTCTCCACACTTGAGGTACAACTTTCTGGAGATCTAAATTTCAAGGTTTACATACGACGGATAGGGCATGATTATTATAAATTAAAAGATTAAATGTTATTTTAGAGTGCGCGAAGACGTAGAAATAAAAAGGTAAATTGATTTGCAAGCATCGAGCTCGACAGCATGACAAGCACAAGGTGGAAGCTGAAAGGAAAAGAAAACACTCCAGATAAGGCTAACATTAGACCTGGTGGAGCTTCCCTCTAAGGCCAAGCAAGATCCTGCAAGCCTATTCACATATCTGCAAGCGAAAGAAAGGGTGGTCAAATGGAATCGTCAATTCCTCATGACCCGATGCTTTCGCCATCTCGGTCATCATGCGTAGGATGAAAACGTGTATCCAAGACACCGAGGAAGTCTGCGTAGCGAAGATAAATTTAAGGCGATAGTATCTATAAGGCAGAAACGTGGGGTCATCTTCGAACCGATTGTTAATAAGTCGGCCCCAGGCCTGGCCGCGAATAGCGTAGGCCAGTTCCTGTCGATTATTAACATTCACATTCCGGTCGATGCAGAAATTCATTTCAACTTTCATCGCCACCGGCCAGAGAGTATCCATCCCGTCATGACCAGGAGGGGGGTTCATGTTGGGATACGGACGATTATGGGGCGGCACGCCATGCTCGGTATCAAAGTCCATCACGTCGGTGATGGCCTTGTCCGTGGTTTCCTCGTCGGCGATGTCCTCGTCGGTGAAATCTTCGTCGGTGATGTCCTCGTCGGTGATGTCCTCGTCGGTGATGTCCTCGATGTCCTCGTTGATGATGTCCTCGTCGATGGTAACGATTGTCCTCACCATTTTGGAAGCAAGGGAAGAGGGGGTTTGGCTGGGAAGGATGATTTACTCAACCACCAGTGCCAACAGAATGAAAGATTTCCTTCCCCTATCCCCTATTTTACTTCTATGAGTATAAGTGTGGACAGGAGATGATGTCGCCAAATCGCATCCTAATTATACTCTAAGTCAAAATGATTCACGATGGAATTATCCTTTACTAACCGATATGATGGTATATGTACATTAATGCAATATCGAGACAACCCAGTGTTCACCCTGAGTACAAAGCCTTCATCCCATCCTTCTTGGAATGAGCCGGGATGATAGATGGTAGTGTATCCATTGAGGGTCAGTAAGCTAGGAAGAGAGAAGATTTTGTTTAATTATATTCACGTCATCCTTGGTAAGCCCCAACCTATAGATCATATAACTTTCGACGGTTCCAAAATTCATGTCAAAGGCTCTAATGAACGCCACGATAGCACCAGTCCTTAGGCTCGACAGCCCCAACAGTCCGGCACTCTCCTCGGAATCGCCCACATGGCTCTTCAACATACCGAGAAGACTCGAGCGGACGGGCTCAATGCCAACGCGAGTAAGCGCATAATCATGAGCGATGCCCTCTAGCGACGTGCCCACGAGACGCAGGATGAGGGCGGCGAGGACGCCAGTACGATCTTTTCCCGCTACAATCAGGGCATTAATTTCTTGTCCTTCAAATGGAATATTCACCCTAAACATTCACAATGAAAGATGAACAAAGCAAAATCGACATACCAGTGCAATGGAACAGAAGGCATTCGTCCGGAGAGTCCCGTATATGCTCGAATACCCTCCGATATGTCGGCCCAGAAATGTCTAGAATGTTATGATAAAGGTCCACGAACCCCGTGAAATCATTCTCGCCTCGTGCAAAGGCTTTTAGATTGATCTCTCCAGGCTCGGCTGAATACGGCATCCAGATTATGTCTATGCCGGGGATCTCCGGGGTTGGCGATTTGACTCGCTCGGAGGAGTTTCGCAGATCAAATATCGTAGTGATGCCTAGGCCTTGTACCAGAGCCCGTTTACCTTCTTCAGTCAGGTTTGTCAAGGCCCCAGAGCGATAGATGTGTCCAGATCGTAGGGTCCGTCCCGGGGCAGCAAGATCGCGCACGTTGAAGGTACCTGGGACGCAGACGAAAGGCGGGATGCTAATGGTGTGGGCCACCAGTTCCTCGGGGAGACTCTCACGGATGTCCGTGGTAAGCCAGGCAGCCAAGTTAGATTTCTGGGAGGTCGCTGCCATCGTGAGCTTGACGTGAATGGGATATTTCCAGGTGTTTTGGCTTGCTGCAAGGCTGAACTCGTATTTATACTCGCCCAACAGATTCCAGAACGGTGGGGCTCGTACTCGGCAAGGAGAATAAAAATAGCATCACATTAGCACGTCACATGCTGCTTGTCTAGTGCGAACAAGTCTAGTGTCCCTGTTTTCTTTCCAAAGCCTCGAGTTCGAGGGATGAGAGTCTATCATTAAAATCACTCTAGCAAGTAAGTGTCCTCACCAATCTCCCCATTGTTCCATTTCTGGTGGCTTTCCAAAACGTAGTCGCTGTTCGACGAAGGGAAATTCGGTGTTCCGGTAGAGTTGTACATGCGCCAAGCACCTGGAAGGGCCAGCCGTAATACTCGGCATAATAATCAGTCGAAGGTTGTAACTGATTTACCAGATCGAATGCTTCTTCCAGAAGCTGGGGTGCGGTTGCGGGAGAGCTCCCCGATACTATACATATCATGCGATCAAGTAAAAGCTTTGAAGCGAGTGTGTAGAGTCTCGGGCCAACGGAGGCTGTTTTATAAACTAGGTTGCCCTGCGATAGATTGCCCCTGACGAACTGGTGACTTCCATGCATATCTGTCTCCAATTCAGACACTATTTCCATCAGCTCATAACATCTCAAGATATCCACATTCCGTGGTGAGCCCTGGTACATGAGCGCAATCTCCCGAATGTGTGCGAATAAACGGGGTGGCACTCCGAGGATAGGAGAATGAGAATGATCCACCATGGTTCTATGAGACTCATCTTCCAGCTTTTCCTCGGCTAGTGAAAAGGCAAGGTCTATGTCCACTGGACTCGCCTCCTGCTGTTGGAAAGGAATGCTGGTCGAGGTGTGGAAGATGAACGCTTCGAGAATGACACGGTCCATGGCCAGGTCCGTAGCTGACCGATGCATATTCTGGCTGGATTGTTGGAAACGAACTTTTATTATCTGTGCCATGCCGAGAAGATGTGCATCCACACCGTGGGAGAGATATGGTTTGGATCTCTGTTGGACTTGTTAAAAAATCGTACCCCCGAAGAAGGTTGTCGGCTCACCTCATAAATGCACAACATGATTACTGTCTGCAGGACCACCGTGCCATCACGGTCGGTCAAATTGGTGTCTAGGTTAGCGCGAAGCCCAGCCACAGCCTTTGTGTAGTGCCGTTCTGCCAGTTGCTGGTAATGCGTTTGAATATGACGCCCTTCTACCAAAATCTCAGCGCCACAGCATGCGAGAAGAGCATGCATGAAGAACGGAACGCGCAGAGCGATAGCCAAGGATTCATTACTAAAGAGATCGATCAGCGTTCTCTGGGCAGTTGGCCGAATCAACTGCGGCAGAAACACGGCTCGCAGGAAATCAAAGAGTGGAATACTATCCGATGTGATAGCATCTGAGTATATCGATGATAGAGGAGGTGCAATTGTGGGAATGTAGGCCTGCACGTCCCCCAACTCTGCATTCCAGGATTCCGGCGTCGAAGTAGCCACCACCTTTGGAGACCAACTAGAGCGTAATTCAGACGTACTGGACTGATCGATGTCCACCGGGTTGAACTGGATCACTTTTAAATCGGTGTTTGGCTGTAGCTTTGGTCGCCTTGCGTGGGCGCCCGAGACTGCGGTGGAATATTCGAGATCGTCTTGTCCTGCACGTTTGTCCCCCGGCCAGTGACAGGGTAACTGTCTCCGCGCGCAGTTCCCACAAGGACTGTTCGCCTCGTCGCATTTCTTTTTCCTCGTTCGGCCTAGGTTCATCAGCTCTCGATTTCTCCGAAAAGCACGAGGAATGTGCTACCGACATGTGAGACACCCGGTCTTTGTCCGTAAATATGCCGGTCTCCTTCGAGGTCGACGATAATGTTTCCCTGACCCGGGGGACTTAGAGTCAGGGCCATGGCTTTGAAGCGAATGCATATCCGTGTGGTCTATTTATTCCCTTGCTCTTCGGTCGGCAGATAGGCACACTGCTAAGCCCGAGGCTCCGTCGCGGTCAGAGCTGATAAACAGAATCCGGCGATTGGAGTTACGCGTGCGTAAAGAGGGAAAATGGGACAGTGCGCCTGTTGTTGGGGACCACAATCCCTCCATAAGTTTTGAAGCAATTGACGTGGAGAAACGATCCGGGGAAATGACACGGCGAGGGACGCGCGAGGGGAAGCCTCAGGCAGCGATAAGTTCCCCGGTGGCGGCCTGACGATCATTGCCCCTTCCGGGTTAGCGGATAGCACCCAGGCAGTCAGGCAGCACTGCAGCAAGGCATCCGGCTGATAAACATAAACAAGCCGGAACAGGGGGTAACGGTCGAATAATGGGAAGAATGATAGCAGAATTTAGCACTGATTTCCTGCAATTCTCAATCAGATGCGACCGAATCTCCCCAGTCTCTGTAAGCGAACCCCATTGCGAGTCTCCACTCCAGCACTGGACCAATCGCGTCCTTTTGCGCCGTCTCCTCCGGATCGGGTAACTCGGGGAGATGATAAACAGTCCAAGGTTACGGCTATCTACGAATAGCACCCCATACGACCAGTAACGTTCTTCTTTCATTATCTCCTCGCGGGGGGGCACTCGTGGTGGTCTTGTACCCTTGGTCATTATTAGTCTTCGACTGCCAGCGTTGGGGAATATCGATGGAGGTAGAACGATGACGGCAGCAGATATATAAAGCTTATGCCTGACGAGTATTTCAACAATCCCCGATTTGCGACTTTGTCAAAACTATATCCATTGCTTCCTGCAAATGTCATCACGAATGACACACTCTTATACTAGAGCATTCTCTATTACAACTCTTGTCTTTCCATTGATACTTCGATTCTGAACCGATCACGCCGTGGGACCAATATCTACGATGAGCAGAGTAGGAGACGAGCGAAGGGATGGTCCTTCGGGGAGTCAAATGCCACCAGGAACCGTTTATCTAGGGAATGGTATATATTAGCTAATCGGAAGGAGGATATTCAACGGCTGGGGCTAATTTTGTTAAGAAATCGTCCACTTAGACGGCGTTGAGCATGGCGTTGATGGTCAAGTGATGCTCCAACCGCGACCCTCTACGGATCCGAATGAGCCTTTGGTTTGTCTTTCATCAAACATGTTTGGTTGTCAGTAAAAGACTAATCCGAGATGGGACTATAGAACTGGTCGAGACTTCAAAAGGCGATCAACTATGCACTTGGCTGTCTCTTCACATTGATGGTCTTTGCTACGTACTGTACTCACTGATCTACGATCATTACAACGCTAGCTGACCCGGAATATAGACTTGACGTCGGCACCGTGACATGGCCCTCCTTGACGGCTGAACTCGGATATGACTCCGAGTACCTCACCTATAGCTACGCAGCTGGACTGGCCGGACTGGGGGTGGGATGCGTGCTGTTCATTCCCGCAGCAGTGCTGCTGGGAAGGAAGCCTGTATACCTGTGTGCGTCCTTAACAATGGTTTTTGTCAACGTTGGACAGGCCCTTTTCCGGACCAAGGCGCAGTACATTGTTCTGCAAGTATTGGCGGGGCTAGCCGGGTCCGTCAACGACACTATCATACAGATGACGGTTAGTGTTCTCGTTACTGCTGGCAGAGAGAATGTGTTGACTGAGACTTTGCGTATGAGTATAGATCATAGATCTATTCTTCGTTCATCAACGTGCTACAGTTAATGGGATCTATTGTGTGATGGTTGTCGCTGGGGTGAGTTCACCGCATTCTATGGGAAACCAGACTGGTCAAATTGATTCGTATATTTAGACCTACCTCAGCTTGATCCCCGCGGGATACATCATCCGTACTCAAGGATGGCGCTGGGTCTGGTGGTGGTGTGCCATCTTGAATGGGGTGGTCCTTGTCCTCATAATCATCGGCTTCGAGGAGACGAGATATTCAAGACAGGAGGAGAATTGCTTTCTCGGACAAGACGTACAGTTCGCCGAGAGCCTTGAGGGGAAGAAAGCTGAAGAACCGGTCTTATGCGAAAAGAAACAACAATCATCAAGACCAGAGACCTTCCCCATCATGCCGGCTGGTGAGCGACCGGTTATTCATCGCCGTAAGTACTTTGAGAGAGTAATGTTCAGCGGTCCCCCATCCGATCTCAGCATTGACACGTACTGGCGACATTTACGACGGCCCTTTTTTCTATTCTTCCGCATCCCAGCGGTAACATTCGTGGCTATCGAGTATTCCATCATGCTTTGCTGGGTGGCTGTTCTCGCCACCACGCAGCCTCTCCTCTTTGCCGCGGCCCCATACAACTTCTCGTCCGTCGGGGTGGGAAATATTAACGTTTCTCCGTTCTTGGGGGCATTTTTGGGATCTGTTTACGGGGGACCCTTGAATGACTATTATGTGGTGAAAATGGCGAGCAAACGATCGGGGGTTTACGACCCGGAGATGCGACTTCATATGTTGTTGGCACCGCTGGTTCTCACCCCTCTGGGGCTCTTTCTATACGGTATCAGCATTGCACATGTTTGTCTAACCCCTGTCCAGCTCTTGATGCATACTTACGAATCACAGGAACAACACTGGATCGTCCCTCTAATAGGTTCTGGCCTGGTAGGATTTGGTCTGGGCTCATCTACGTCGATTATATTGCCCTACTTTGGAGACTCATACCCCGAGGTAAGTGCTACTATCGCTGTCTATCCGCCGAGGCTTGGAGCTGAAAAATTTGCCAGCTCGTTGCCGAAGGGCTAGTCGCCATAACGTACATTCGCAACGGTATTGCTACGGCTGCGGCATTTGCCATTAGTCCTTGGATGAATGGTCTAGGCGTGGAGAAGATGTTCGTCAGTGCAGGCTGCATTTGCTTTGGAATTCTAGTCATCGCAATCCCGATGATTATCTGGGGACGATCCCTGCGTAGTCGTACGGCCGAGATATATTTCAATATCGTGGCCCAGGGATAATAACGAAGTAAAATGTAGCTCTAAACAGTTTTCAAGAATGAAGAATGAAGAACGATCTTGCGTCCACCATATCTTGCGACGAAAAAAAGAAGACACGTTAAAATTTGTTTTACTATTTTGTGGTATAATCCTGTCAGCTCTATGGTGAAATGACCGCCAACGTTCCGGTCAGCGACAAGCTGATGGACCTCCTTCATCAGGAAAAGGCGCACTCTTGACTCTGAAGAAGCTGCAGGTTGGATCCACTCGGGCGACGTGGGGCGACAAATCGTGTCATTTTGCGCTCCGGACTCCAACAGATCAAATAACATGGAATAACTTCCATGGGGTATAAATAGAGCCTGTACCCAGCGTTTCGAAGGTGACAGACCAGTCCCTTGCTTGAAGTTTCCATGTTCAGTTTCCACTTAGCTGAACCCGTTGATCGAGTCGTGGAGGAGGAACTAGTGCCCCCTTTATCATGGACTCCACTGTCTTTACGAACGGTCGCATATTTACCCCCGGCGATAAACCGGACGAACATGTGTTCCAGGAAGCCATGGTCATCGTGGGCGACCGTATCGAACATGTTGTTGGAAGAAGCACCGACGACGCCGTGCGAGGTGCCTTGTCGGCTGGCGCGACACATATCGACTTGGCCGATAAAATTGTGGTACCAGGGTTTATCGACAGTCATATGCACATCGTCGACTTTGCACTCTCACGTCGTAAGCTCGATCTGCTGCATTGCAAGTCGCTAGACGACATTCGGCGTGAGATCAGGGCATATGCCGAGAAACATCCGAGCGAGCCCCGGATCGTCTGCAAGAGTTGGATTCAATCAACCACGGGCGGAGTCGCCTTGGCCAGCATGTTGGACGATTTGGATCCTCGTCCCATTTACATTCATGCCAATGATTTGCATTCGGGGTGGTGCAATACGGCTGCGTTGGAGGAGATTGGCGCACCGACGATGGCCGACCCGCCTGGAGGAAAGATCCATCGCGACGAGAGCGGTTGGCCCACGGGGTTGCTGAGCGAAACTGCCCACCTGGCAGTTGTGCCTCCGTTTCTCACCAAAGCGACCTCTAAACAGGACAAGTTGGCTGCGTTGACAGACGCGGCGGCTGCTTATAGTGCCGCCGGATACACTGGAATGATTGACATGGCCATGGATGACATGGAATGGGATGTTCTTAAGGAATTTCGAAAGCAATGCGGCGATAGCTTCCCTTTTCACATTGCAGCACATTGGCTGATCCCTTATTCCGAGGATCTAAACGAAATTATGCGGCATCTGGATACGGCAATCGCCCGGAACCGCGAATACAGCCCGACGCAATGCCCCGAATTCTGCATCGTCGGGATCAAGCTCATGTCTGACGGAGTTGTTGACGGATGCACCGCAGCTTTGAAGGAGCCTTACGATGGCTCGACAGACCTTATTCCCACCATCTGGCCTGCAGACGCGCTTGAGGCTGTGGTCAAGAAGGCGGACGCAGCTGGCCTCCAGTGCGCGATCCACGCCATCGGAGACCAGGCAGTAAAACAAGCCATTGATGGACTTTCGCACGCTCAACCGGGTCACCGACATCGCATCGAGCATCTCGAGTTGACGGCACCCGAAGATGCCAAACGCCTGGGCCAACTGGGAATCACCGCCTCCGTTCAGCCCGTCCATTCCGACCCGGCGCTGTTTCGAGCATGGCCTGATCTCATCGGCAAGCATCGCTGCAGTCGCGCATTCGCCTATAAGGACTTCCTGGATGGAGGCGCGCCCGTCGCCATCGGGACCGACGCGCCAACGGCAAATCATCTCTCACTGCCCAACTTGTATAATGCGACGACCCGCCGGTCGGCTATCGAGCCGGAGTGCGACGAGACTGTGAACTCGCATTTTGGTATTTCCCTTGGGGCGGCAGTGACTGCGGCAAGCACCGGAGCAGCGTATTCGCGGTTTGCGGATACGTGGACGGGCAGGCTGCGCAGGGGATATCGGGCGGACTTTGTGGTTCTGGATATGGAGTGGGACGCGGAGAGTTTACTGAAAGCGAAAGTTCAGCAAACGTGGGCACGAGGGAGGAAGTCGTACGAGGGAGAAACGAGTGACACGAAGTTGCGATGACCCTGGCAGTTGACTGTTATGATGAGTCTATCATCTAATAAAATCAATGAAAGGGGTGGATTCCTTAGCGGCGACAGTGTAAGTAGTCTAATTTGCACTCCCAGCATGTCTTGATAACTGTAGAAGACCGAATCATAGTGATCAAGATGATATTCAAGATCCAGTGAGAAAGTGAATCGAAATTAAATCCTTACGCGTCTCCACTGCGAGGTCAGCAGTCCGCGACATGAGGAATCTGATGAGCCTCCCTTGCGTCGAGCCATTACCGACGGATCACCGCTTGTTCGACCTGCCTGGGTTTATCAGTTCCAACCATGGCTAGAGAGAGTATATGAAAGAAAAGGCCTGCGGGTGGAAGCCGGGGGGCTCACTTATGTCTACATGACGTCACCAGTCCTATGCGACAGCTTTTATCCAGCGTTCAAAATTGTCTCCTTATTTACGAAACATTCTTCTCAATCTACAACAAAAAATTTCATTTCCAACAATGTCTCCACCCCGTCGAGCTCTTATCGCCGTCACGTCGGCTCACGCCCCCCTGTACCCAGAGGGCAAAGAGACCGGGCTGTTCATCACCGAAGCCCTGCATCCCTTCAATGTCTTCCGAAAGGCAGGGTTCGAAGTTGACCTCGTGTCAGAGACGGGGTCATACCAGCCTGACTGGTTGTCTCAACAGAAAGAATGGCTTCCCGACGAAGACCGAGCCGTGTGGGAAGACCATTCAAGTGAGTTTCGGTCGAAACTCGACCATTTGCTGAGACCAAGTGAGGTCAACGCAAGCAACGTAGGTCTGTCGCTTGGTAGATGCTGTTGAAATAGACCACTAATATATCCATCTTCCAGTATGGATTGTTCTTTGCGTCAGCGGGCCATGCCTCACTGATTGATTACCCGGACGCCAACGGTCTACAGGACATTGCGTCGGAAATGTACAGTGCCGGTGCTATTATTGCTGCAGTGTACGTGACAAAAAGAGCAATGTGGTCTCTCAGCCATGGCAAACTAACATCATGCAGCTGCCACGGAGGCGCGATCTTCCCAGGAATTATCGACCCAAGCACGGGAAAATCCATTATCGCTAACCGCAAGGTCACTGGATTCACCACCCGGGGCGAAGAGGAAGAAGGCGTGCTCAGCACGATTCAGAGCTGGAACCGACCTACGATCGAGGCGTCAGCTGCCTCATCTGGAGCCACTTGTAAGTACCATCACTTTGGCATGATTCGTTCACGCGCTTACAACATACAGACGTGTCTCCTGCCGGACCGTGGGATGCGTTCACAATCACCGATGGTCGAATTGTGACTGGAGCAAACCCGGCCAGCGCCCATGTTACCGCCGAAGCATCGGTTAAGGCATTTGCGTCTCTGTAAACATGAAGACGTCGCGAATCACCGACGCCTAAAAGTCCGCTTTCTAATTTATAATGCTTCTTGGAGGAATGATAATGGTAATAAGTATGGAACTGCGTAGGCTAAGAAAAGGGAGATTTGATATCTTGAACAAAGGACTACTGTCAAGTATTCTTTTATGGTACATACAAAGCATATGAAAACCATGGGAACAACGTTTCATCTCTAATACTAAATTTATCCGGCACCAGTGCCAAGATAGATGTACTGAAGAAGATTAACCGGGGAGAGAATGACCAACAACGCACCAGGTCTAAAACTGGCCGGGTCCTTTGCCAAAATATCCTCCCTCAGAAACTGTACGCCAAGGGACAGAGTTTGCATCATCTGTGTTTGATCCAACTGTATTTCCCCACCAGTTGAGCTTCACACCATGATAGCCTAGGGCAAAGAAGATAATAATAGTCGCCAAGGCTGTGCCAGTATCCATGGAGGCTTGAAGAAGATCTGTACAACATGTTAGAGAAATAACATGACGATAACCGGTATTAGAGTAACCCACAATTGTATCGCTTCCACCATGGGAAGGCACGTTTGCGAATGAGATAGTTGAAGATAAACCCAAAGATGAACCAGAGGGAGTATTGAGCTAAGGGATTTAGTATCGAGTGACTGCAATCAAGGAAGCGGAGCACTCACTTGTCGTCGCAGGAGGAATATTGCCGGCACCGTTGAAGAAGACCGGGATGTTGACATAGCGCAGCCAGCTGTTAGGGAAGCGCCGATATACGAGATACACCAGTACGGTGACGACGGGCTGTGACCATGTTAGAATATGGATAGTCTTCCGAAATCACAAGGCACACTCACTCCGATCAAAAAGAAGTACATCAATCCGTTGTAGGTCTGACCAGCTTGGAACAGCCTCTGAGGACCGATAGTCCCCCAGATCAACGAGGCATTGTACATCACCTTAGCTCCGTTGCATGTAAATCGTTGAGTGTTGGTTGATTGACAAAGATCAGTGATATGACCAAACATCCACCGCAGGACTCCGGTCTGAGTCATGGTTGATAGCACGGAGGCATAGATTTGGCCGACAAACAGAACACGTGGGGGAATTTTCTGAAGAGAAGTCAGTGCCTGATATTTACCGGTAGCCATACAATTCTCTTACCATGTACTGTCCTAGCTTCAAGTCCTGCGCAAAGTCCATGCCGTGCTTGATAGAATTATGACCGTAACACTTCACCATCAAGTTGGCAATGGGCTTCCCAGGCCAAGCGTACCCAGCAATCAGCTCCGTGATGATATTGAGAAAAACTCGTTGATTGGTCGTTCCCTCAAGAATGCCTTCCGGGATAGTCAAGATCGCCGGAAGACCGCAGCAAACAACGATAAATCCCCAGACAGGAAGCCCGGTTTCCCAGAATCGTATGGTGAGAATACTCAATCCCACCATCACCACCATGAGCACAGCATACCACCAGTCCGGCACCTCTTTGTAAGCGTGCATTAGCCGGCGGTGGATATCCTCACCACCAGACCGCGAGTTCTTGAGCTTAGCCCAGATCTCGGAGCCGTGGTAGAGATAGGTATGGACGATCATGGAAGTGACGGCTGCGAAGGAGAGCCCAAAGGTAAGAGCGTAAGACATGGAGATGTACATGGGCGAGTAGGTCTGGTATTTGCTTTCGACGAAATTGAGGCTTTCATCGACGACGCGTGTGACATTATAAGTTGCGCCCGTGTTGTCGAAGGTGCTTGATGATAGGAGAGGGAGGCTATTGAATTCGATTAGTACCTGGCTAAAGGTTCTATACTTGTCCGTCGCAATAGATCACTCACTATGCACTGTTCCAGATATTTGAGTAGTATAGTATAGGGGCGAGAAAGAAGTAGAATAGAACCACAACTGCAAACACATTACAAGTAGCATAGAACGGTGTGGTAAGAGGCTTTCCGGCCTGGTTGATCTGGGTCCAGTCGAAGCTGATTGGCAGCAGTCCAAGACCAGAGTTCATCTGCAAGATGACGGGGTCAGAATTTATTTCATTAAAAGCCAGATGCGCGGGTGCTACTAACGCCAAAGAGCGTGTTGAGTTTCTGATTGTGAGGCGCAATCCACGTAATGAAGGAAAATGTGCTGAGACTCGTCCAGATATAATCGGGAAACCAGAACAAAACGAACGCAAACAGTGTGAAGTAGCTGAAGAACTGATATCGTGTGATCGTCCATCCGTTGGCTGGGGTGCGCGATTCGGGCTCATGAAGCGCACGGAAGAGAACCGTGGAAGATAGCGAAGTCGGCCAGACAAGGGCAGCCGGATAGACCAGCCATCGACGGGCAAGTCCGGCAAATCCAAATCTAAGGAGGTCAGCAATGTTAATTGAAGCTCAATAATTCAGCCATCTTACCCAAGCATCTGAGTAGTTAACAGGTAGAGGAAGCCGAATCCTGCACCATAATCACGGTTCCAAAAAACAGGACTTTCGATAGCAACAAGAGCGCCCAGAGCATACGCCGTGCTTGCGCTAATATTCACACACTGTTAAGCGGGGTCTCATTAGCTGAATTTAGCCTAAACCTTGAAAATTTGGACAACTGACAATTACGATCAGAGCATGTTCCTTGACACTGAACGGACCGGGATTGACGTCAAAGGAAAACTTGCCCAGTGGAATTCTCCACCGTGGAAGCCTTTCCCAGGCGCGCCCAATGGGATAGACGAGCAACTGTGCCACGACATAACCAATTGAGAGACTTGGCTGATTTGAATTAGTATACTGTCGCTGGCTATCGCAGTGGAGGAACGCACATATCGAAGACCGAAGAACTGATTAACACCCGCGAAGAGAGTGACAAAGATCGTCAGGAGTATCCAGGCACGGACAGCTAAGAATGGTCAGTCATTATCAAGGACGTGCGAGTCATATTATAAACTCACTATTGCAGGGTATGCTAGGATCATCCTTGTTGGACACACACGCGGCGACCTCAGGAACTGCGAACTGAAGTCAATACATTATCCCTCTTTTCCGCCCGGTCAAGTGGCAACTGACAAGGAGACTGGTCCCCCTCAACGCTCCATTTGAATGCCTCGACTGGGGTGATTTCTTTTCCTTCCAATTCCCCAAACAAAGAGTCGTCGGATCCCTTATCACCGTCACCGTGCGCCTCGGCCTCAAGATCTGCTGCTTTGGTTCGGACGAAATTCTTGTCCTTGTGGTCGTGTTCGATTCCCGTCGCTATGGCCTGATCGCTCGCAGACGCATGATGAATGGAGCGTTCTCCAGCCATTTCTGGACTCTAGGAAGGCAGATGAAAGAAAAGAGACACCAAACTGTCCAAAATTTTCTCAAGTAGGAATTGATCGCTTCGCTTCTGTCATACTTATACAGCGACCGAACTTTTCACCTCCTGACCCCATGCAAGGGAGGCCATAGACCCACCGACGATGGCAAGACACCCATCACGTATCTAACATTCCCGATGGCATCATACTCCAGGAGATGAACGTACTCCGAAATAGAAGTCACGACAACAGAGTCAGGTGGGCGAGATTAACGACCGTTACCGGCTCCGTTGGGTTGGAAAATGCAATTATCAGGTTAATTTCGGGACTAAAATGACAAAGACGTGTGGATATTCCACCTACTACCAGATGAAGTAGAGGAAATTAGGCTTTGATAATTGGGGTCTGCGTAAGGCCAGATTACTTCTGCATGACTTTCAAGCATCAAGTGGGTCGACTACTGCTGCAGAGGCGAGGGGATCCAAGACGCTAAGTAGACCGGCGAGAAAATAAGGTCGGAAAACGCCATCCTGCCCATTGCTTGCGTGCAGTACGCTGGATGGCGATTATTGGGTTTACCCCGGCGCAAACGCTAAGGATTCGGCCCATCAATTGCGTGCTGGACGGGGCCGATGTTGTTCTCCCTCCAACTGGGAAAAGTAGCAATGGTGCGATTCCATCCGTTTCCTCGTGAAGTGTTTATCTTCGGGATTTCCGACCACGAACTGCCAGTAAACTAGTATCTGGACAAGCTTATCAAGTACCCTTCGAGATGATACGACGCCTTCCGAATGGATCATATCATGGGGAGTTTCGACGGCATTTGGATGCATGGACGGCCGAGAAGAATCACGGAGGAATAGAAAAAAGCTCCTATAGCATTGCTTCACATGTTCATTAGCCGGGGAATTATCCTTCTCATCATCAGGTGTGCCTACATTGAATCGGCGTTTGATCGGGGCCTTGTCGGAGCAGGAGTCGGATTGAAATTTTGTGTGGCAACGTAATCCGCAATCTTTGGCCTGTTGAAAGAAAAGGATCGAAGCTTGTAGGCTACTGGGAAATTTTAAGTGAGGGAAGAATGCACTTGGCTTACAGTCTCCAACTGCTGTGGCTTTTGGCGAGGTTTCAGACGCATCGGATCACACATGGAGATCATTCACATGTAGTTCGTGCGAGTGCAGTCTGGCCATCATTAACGATAATAAAAAGTCATTTTTCTTTCGTCGCGTGGGTTTCTTTTTGGTAAAGTCTAGTGCGCATGGCTTGAGTAAAAATCGCGAAATTGGGGGTTTTTGTGTGACGTTTATCTCATTTGATTGTTTCAGATACCGACTTAGCAACACAAATGGATTCAATGCAATTTTTACCAACCGCCGACTCAACCTGTACGGAGGGATGAACTGTCAAGGTCTTGCTGGCATGAAGCTCAAATGAAGAGATGAATAGAAAGAATTGGGCTTGGCACTTTTAGGAGAAGTACCGCAAAATGGAACCACCCAGCCACTCGAGGTGGCCAAATGGCTTATGTCGAGGAGTTACTTTATATAGTGCAACTATAAAGAAGGGGGGGAATACTTGATCACTGTTGAAGGGTATTCACGGTCGAGAAAGATCTCGAGATCTAGCCATCTTCTCTTCTAGCTTATTTATAATAACGAGCTTCTCAAGTCCCTTGCTAGTTGTCTCATAAAAAAAACGTCAATCAGGATCACCATTCACTGATACCCTGAGCAGCATATGACCTTACAAAATGTGAGATTCTACTACCATAATTGCTTTGCTAGTTCCTTTCTAAGATACTTATTAGGAAAATCGTTGAAGCGAGAATCAACATAGCGACGATCCCTTGCGGTCAGCCAAAGAAAGTTCTAGTTCTAGGTAGTTCTAGGATGGTTCGCACTAATTGATCAGTGGCCACAATTTAGAGCCACTTACATAATTAAATATAGACAGGCGTAACTACTCACAGCTGAGGGATATCCTGAGCGTGAAATTGGGCCAAATACGTGTTGACACGCCCGTCAGGTATCTCGTCACATCTGCATCCATCCGCAGCGTCCATCGTGGCGCTTTGGAATTCCTTACTACTACACTATCGCCGTTTAAACCAGGCT
Source organism: Aspergillus affinis (assembly GCF_023601865.1). Taxonomy (NCBI): domain Eukaryota; kingdom Fungi; phylum Ascomycota; class Eurotiomycetes; order Eurotiales; family Aspergillaceae; genus Aspergillus; species Aspergillus affinis. The sequence continues at coordinate 114,824 of NW_026515814.1, forward strand.
AATGGAGCATCGACTTACTCGAACCAAGTAAAAGCTCTCGGACCACTTAATGATTGAGATGGGATGGGGTAACTGGTTGTTTCGACATGGCAATAACGGCCCAACCCGCAAATTCAGGCAACCTCAAGGGGCCTCGGATGCATTGTGTTACCAACGCTTTGTCTGTAACGCGCGTAGGAATATTAATCCACGATAAAGGTACGTCGTTGGAGACTATTGACCGTTGAAGCGAGGAAGGATTGGCTCAATGCCTCTTGGCTTGAGGTGGGATTCCGCAACATAAAGCGTATTTTCTTTGTTTTCCGGGACGACCCAACCGAGGTCCTTGTAGAAAATTGAGTAAGGCTATAGCTGCTTACAGGGATAGTCATGAGATGCAAGAGGTGGAGGAAATATTAATCGTTAGCCATCATTACCATGGTCGTCTCTTCTGGTGCTGATTCCTGCCGGTCTTGCTTCAGTTATGGGTGAATCGCGACCGATTCAAAAGATTCCCTCGGAACGCCTTGGTGAAAACAGACAGCAAGGGGCAATTATCGGAATCTGTATAGCCATACTTATATCAAGTTTCATTGTTTTTGTCCGAATATATGCGCGGGCCATGGTCATTCGGCAATTTGGTTGGGATGATCTGGTTATAGTCTTTGCTATGGTGAGTAATCCCTAGACGAGACGAGCCATACTTCCTCAGCCTTACGAGCACAGAGCAATGACAAAGCATCCCGGAATAGATTTTCAGCTGGGCTCTTGTGCCCCCTCTAGTGATGGTTGTACTCAGTGGAGGTGGGAGACATCTGATTGCAGTGGTCAACGACGATCCCGCTGCGCTGGACAAGTTGACTCTATGGATGGGCATTTCCTCAACAATCTATATCATCAATCTCGTTGTTTGTCGAATATCGGGCATTCTCTTCTACGCTCGACTGAACTCAATGCCACGGTTTGTACTCTATCTGCGCTTAACCTGCCTATTTGTGGTCGCAGCATTCCTCGTCCAAGTCGTGGTTACGATCATTCGATGCCTTCCAATCGCGGACATCTGGAAGAAAAAGGAGAACAGTGAAAGGTGTTTTGGAGCAGCAACCATAAGCTACAATTCTGCGTTGACCTTATCCGCGGATTTGTTGGTTTTGATTCTACCGACAAACATTATTCTCTCGCTGAAGGCGACCTTGAGCCGTAAAATCCTGCTGGGGATTATCTTGTCCTTCGGGATGTTGTGAGCTACGCCCAATAAAAGAATGATGCCATAGACGTCAAAGCTGACCAGATACTAGTGCTATCATGTAGGCTCAACCTGCTTATCAGGATATACAGGTGCATTCATTGCTCTAACGCTAGTTATACCTTAGAACCTCCGCCGGCCGCATTGTCGCTGTATTTCGCACGATCGATCACCCTGATGATATCACATGGTACCTTCCCGACGTCGTCATATGGACCGCCGCCGAAATATCCACTGCCATAATTGCCTTGTCCCTTCCGGCTCTGAAAGGGTTGTGTGGCTTTATGCTCAAACCGCGAGTATTGGAAATCGACCAAACCGACTCCCACCAATACGATATTCCACTCGGACGGGCAGGCGACATAACAAGACAGGAGATTCCGATCGTCTCTCATTCCTACCGCAAGGAGGGCTCAAGTCGCGGTGGTCGAAGTACCAGCCAGGAGCAGCTGTGGTCGTGACCAAACAAGACGGACTTCCTCTCTGTGTATCTCTTATCCGATCCATCTATAACTCTGATTTTAAAAAATTTTCGATTCAACAAAAAACCTTCTTATATTGCGCCCTTGGTTGTAATCTTCACAGTCTGCTTGGTCCTTCGACTTCGCCTCCACATTAGCTCGCCCAGTGTGGGGACCAGGCGACGCGGCGAATCGTGAAGACAGTAGCCCCAGCCTTTGGGTCAACCAAATGATTGTAGCAGTAGTAGTTGCGTTCATCGACGTGGTCATTCTGCAGTGGATGACGGCGCGCGGTTGTGCGCTGCTTCGCTTCACACTGGACGAAGATCGCGTGGCGGCGACGCACCCGCAGGAGTATCTGATATTTTCCCAGTGGCACCTTGGAAGGTCAGATTGTCTTCATAATCTTGGGCAGATTCACTTTACATGATGGGTATATTTGGGTCAAAATGTCAGTGAGGCTCAAAGGGAGGGTGGAGATTTCTTTTGTTCAAGCAGGTAGCAGTGTTTCGATGTAGAATTCAATGTGATTAACAGAGTAACCCGGTAGTCGGACTCTCCTTGGATACTGGATGATTTTCTCTTCATAAGACCGACAGAAATGAGAGAAAGGAAGGAAGGAGCAAGCGCATCTCACGATCCGACGTTTTACTTTTACTAACGGGGTGACATCTTGTTCTAGTCACTCTCTGGAGAAAGAGGGAAGTGAATGCCGCTCAGGACAGAGAAAAAGTAGAATAGTAAGCAGAATATTACCTAGAGCGACGCCTTGGCCCGTAACCCGTCCTCTTTAATCAGATCCGCCGCTCTCTCCGCTACGGCATACACGCTCGACAAGATATTCCCACTCACATTCCCTGGGAAAACGCTGGCATCAACAACCCGCAATCCTTTCACTCCGTTTACTCTCAGTCTCTCGTCTACAACCTGACCGATAGCGCACGTCCCGCATGGATGATACTCCGTCATACAGAAGTCTCTCACTGCTGCCTTGGCCTGCTCCCTATCTCCGAGTTGCACGCTTGGCGCCGGGTGCGCGCGCCGTTGGATCTTGTCTTTCAGCGGCGCGGAATTGACAATCTTATCGCAAAATTCCATACCCGCGGCGAGAACATCAACGTCCGCTTCATTCGTGAGATACGCCGGATCCACTGCGGGATTCTTTGTCGGATCTGAACTGATAATGTGGACGGTTCCTCGCGAGGCCGGATACTGCAGACAAGTGACGATAGTGAAGCCATCGGGATCGGTTGGAGAGCCGGGTTTTCCAAACTTCCCCTGGTCCTGGACCACTTCCTCGATATTCATGGTGCCTTGGAACATGATAAATTGGATATTCGCAGACGAAGGGCTTTGAAAATGGGCTGCAACCTGCTCCAGCTGGCGTTGCTGGAAGGGAGTTGCCTTGGGGGTTCGCTGAACCTTCTCGCAGGTCGTCGCGAGTTCGTGTGGTGAGGCTAGAGATGAGTAGGGGAGAAATCCCATGCAGCTGGTTCCTGCTGCCAGGATACCACAATTCTCTTTGGAGTATAGATCCAAATGCTGTTGGAGAACTTCTGGTTTCCGAAGGGAATCAAAGGATGTCGTCCCCTCTTTGAGCTCGTACACTGTTGCCGAGAGAACGTGGTCTTGTAAACATTCACCAACCCCCGGTAAGGGCACGACACATTCAACTCCAGCGGATCTTAGAATAGACGGATTGCCGATTCCGGACAACTCAAGCAGTTGGGGGGACTTGTACGTGCCACAGCAGAGAAGCACCTCTCTTGTGGCCCGGATGTCATATTCTCGACGCGTGTGCGAAATACGGACGCCCTGCGCAGAGTTTTCCTCGAGAATCACGTTCAATGCAAGCGCCTCAGTCAGGACCTTCAGGTTTGGCCGAGAAATGTTTGGTAGCAAGTAGGCACTCGCTGCATAACTACGCGTGCCTTTATCCTTGCTCCGGTCCACGGTCAACAAGGAAGAAAAGAAGCCCAAATGATCCCCTCCCCACGGATCAGTCGGGCTATTCGACATTCCGGAGGCTGTCTTGGCAGCTTCAATGAAGTAGCGCTCTAACGGGTTTCTCCAATCGTTGAAACTCGTGGAGACAGGTCCAGATTGTCCGTGTGATGATTTTCCGAAATTCAAAAAAGTAAAGTCACCGGGTTCTCCGGCCCTGTTGTCCTCGATCGACTCGTGCTTTCTGAAGTACGGGGCGACAGAGGACCACGACCACTCTTTCCCAAACGCCGACCAGTCGTCGTAGTCTTGCTTGGATCCACGAACATACATCATCTGGGCTTGTTAATGGGTTTTCTTCTGTCAAGGGTAGATGTTAAGTACTTACGCCGTTGGTTGCACTGGACCCCCCAAGCATCTTGCCCCGAGTCATAGCATGAACTTTGTTGCCATTTGCTTTCTGGGCATTTTTTAGACGGGTGTGTTACTGACAAGACGGGGTTCGGTATCTCTCACCTGAGGCACAGTCTCCAGCATCCAATCGTACTCGGGAACTCCCAGAATCTGCGGAAACATCGCAGGGGTGCGAACGAACTCATTTCTCGTTTGGTCTTTCCCGGCTTCAATGACACCCACGTTGACCAAAGGATCCTCACTCAATCGAGCGGCGAGGGTGAGACCGGCCGTGCCACCGCCCACAATGAGATAGTCATAGGAGACTTGGAGGAACTCGTCGAGAGAGCAGATTGCACCTCGCGTTTGCGATTGAGGGTCCGCCATGGGGTATAGATCCAAGCAACGTGACTCCGTATGAGCTGAGAAGGAGAGATCACGAAGTAAATTTTGGTTTCATTCAAGAGGATGGACCCACGACGGCGATAACAGGCGTTTTTATTCCGGCGAGACCCTCGGGGACGTCAAGGCTCCACCCCGGCCGGAGCCGTAATTTGGGTCCGACGGGCCCCAACTCCATACTTTTGACGGGGTTTTACCATCGTTCAACCCCCCGCAATGCCATATGCCATTGGTTCCCAATTTTCAGAACAGTGTTTCGAAGGACGGGACACAAATCACTTGCAGACGGTATACTCCGTATTCTTCCCTGCGCGCACACATCAGATGACTCTGAATCACAGGATCAGTCACAGCCAATCATCATGCATTGCGCGCTCTCCACTCTCGTGCATGCTTAGTGTTGCCTTTCGCAACGCTCATTGGCCGAGGGAGGTCTGGATGGCAGCTGTCCCCGCGCGAGCAGAGCAGCAGGATTCGCGCCTCTTGTGAACTGAGAACTCGGAGAGATTACAAAATAGAAATAGTCGTTGCTGGCCCAGACCGTCTTTGGCACTGCCATTTCATTCAGGGGAGCTATATTTACCTAGTGACCTAACGATCGCACCATGTCGACTTCCCAGGAATTTCACACACGGCTTTTTATCAACAATGAGGTAGGCGGTGGTTTCTATTTTGTTTCCTTGCACGAATCTGGTGTCGGAGTACTCAAAAAGCTGGGTGAATTCGCAATGCTGACCGTTGCCAGTATGTACCCGCTAAATCAGGAACCCTCTTCGCCGTCCGCAATCCCTACGACGATTCCCTCGTATCCGATTCAGTCCACCATGCCGGTCAAGAAGACGTTGACAGCGCCGTGTCAATCGCTCTAAACGCATACAATGGTCCCTGGGGGTCCATGCCCGGGCAAGAAAGAGCCAAACGAATGCTGGCGCTTGCAGACTTGCTCGATGCTCAAGGCGCCGAGCTAGCAACGCTCGAGAGTCGTGCGATCGGACTGCCCATCACCATGGCGCGGGGTATAGCAGGCTTCATCGGAACGATATGGCGCTATTATGCCGGTTTCTGTGACAAGCTCCCGGGAGAGTTTGTGCCCGAGGGGGACAATCGCGTATACAAGATCGTTCGACACGACCCGTTTGGCGTCTGTGCGGGGATCGGGGCCTGGAATGCGAGTCTCTTCTTTTTCAGCATGAAGATTGCGCCCGCGGTCGCGGCGGGGAATACGTTCATCTTCAAAACGTCGGAGAAGTCTCCACTGGGAGCGTTGCAGATCGGGGAATTGATCGTCAAAGCGGGTTTCCCGCCCGGCGTCATCAACATACTGAACGGGGACGGAAAGACGGGCGCACTTCTAGCGTCGCACATGGACATCGGCCGGCTGAGCTTCACAGGCTCAGTGGAGACCGGAAAGAAGATTCAGGTCGCGGCCACCCAGAGCAATTTGAAAAGAGTCACGCTTGAACTGGGCGGCAAGTCCCCGTCGATAATCTTCGACGACGCCGACCTGGAAAATGCCTTATTGCACTCTTCGCAGAGCTTCCTCGTTCATTCGGGACAAATTTGCGTGGCCGCATCGCGGGTGTTGGTGCATAAATCTATAGTTGATTCCTTTGTAACTGGGTTGAAGGCAAGATTCGAGGCGCTCGCGGGGGCATCAGGCGATCCCAGCCAGGATTCCACCTTCCTCGGCCCGGTCGTCGATGCCGGCCAAAAAGACAGGATTGTCTCCCTCGTCAAGGGAACGGAAAGCGGAAGCCCGACTGTGGTTCTAACCGGGGGCGAAGCTAACAAGAATTTCGTGACGCCAACCATTCTGCTTAATCCACCTGTTGACTCGGCTGCCTGGCGGGAAGAGATATTCGGTCCAGTTGTCTGCGTTCGCTCTTTTGAAACGGAAGACGAGGCAATCAGCCTGGCGAACGAAACAACTTATGGACTTTCTTCATGCGTATTCACCCAGGATATCCCCCGGGCACTGCGACTTGCCAAACGTATTCAGGCCGGGGCGGTCGCGATCAACTCCAATCACCAGCCGGATTATGATCAGCCCTTAGGAGGTTGGAAGCAGAGCGGAAATGGTAGTTATGAAGGTGGCCGGGCAGCGGTGTTGAGCTATTTGCAGGCAAAAGCTGTTCTCATCAACTTTCCGGCGGCCAAGCTATGAGGCGATGTGATTTGTACATTACCCACTCACACTCACGGTATCATAGCCTAGCATTCGGTTCACACTGAACGATTCACATAATTAGAATGAATCTCGTGGTCTTTGCGTTGGGGGTCGCCGTGGGGGTATCGTTGATTTGTAGACAAGAATTGCGCTTTATGTCCCTATAAGACTCGAGATACCTTCGGGTCGAATCAGTAAATCAAACGGCTCAACGGTGTTTTCTGAGTTTGGGCTCTTTGGGCAATTAAACTGCCCAGATGCCTTTCGTCGTCGATAAATACTGGCCAAAAGATGAATTGTCCGTCTGATGTCTCCCCAATGTGAGCATTCCCACATTCTTTGTAGTCGGCCTAGTAAAAACACAATCTCGGCCTCTTTTTGCACAGTACAGGCGAGAATCGTAAACGGCCATGAATAGTGTTGATTCCAAAATATCCCCTGTACGTCCGATTTCAGATTGCTCAGGATCTGTTTGACCCGCTGTTGAATCCGGCTGTCCCCTGCGCCGACGTCAGGTTGCGCTATCTTCATAAGGACGATGTCGGCTGTCAGTGCATAGAGCTCCGCTGCCTTTTGAATATCCGTCCCGGGTGCCGCGTTCTCTCCGTCAGCACCAGACTGCGGAATCAGCCACGCACTGAGCTCAAGCCGCAGGGAGCACACCAGCAGTCTGTCATCATAACTGAGCGGGATTCGGCTTGCGAGCTGGGATATTTCCAGCATTATGCGACATAGCGCCGGGGGCATAGCTAGTGGTGACTGCTGAGTTGTCTCGAGATATTCTTGGACCTGGTCCCAGCATACCGAATCGGCAATTGACATAGTGGTCGGAGACATGAGCGTCATTGTCGAGGCATGGTATATTAAGGATGCAGAACAAGTCATTCCCCTAGTTGATTCTTCATCTGGTTCAAATTCAGCGGCCCTTTCCATCTTCATGGCCATGATGCGCGACGCGCCAAGTAAGTGGCTGCTTGCACCGCAGGATGGTCCAGGCTGGGCTCTCTTTAACAATATTAGTACCAGAGCGCTAAGCCTCTTAATGACAATAGCTGCTTCAATATCCTCAAACTCACCTCAAAAATACACATGGCTAACGTTGCAACCAACAGCCAGTCCTCTGTTCCTTCCAGTGTTGAATTCTCAATCATCGATCGCGTGATTCCGAGCGCATTTGAGTAGTATTTCAGAGCTTCGCGCATTCTGCTTTCCTCCGTCCCCGACTGGAACAACGCAGCGCAGGCAAGGAGCGAATTCAGGAGCGGAGGACTGGCCATGCCCATCGCCAGTAGGTCATCACGCGATGCCCGCGGCGTCCCCGGAATGAGAAGGTGTGGTAATACACTTGAAGCAAAGTATGTGAATAGTGACTCCTCGGCTCGATTATGAAACGTGGTTAAGCAATGGGCCGCAATGTCGATGCTTGACGTGTTCTTCACAATCGCTGTCGAATCGGTATCCACAGCCCCCTTCAATGGCCAGATACAGGTCAAGAGGTTCCGACGACAAGCTCGACAAGTGCCGCTCTCCTCGTCACATTTCTTGCGCCGCGTGCGACCTAGATGGACATCTGTCAGTGCTGTCGGTCACGACATGTGGCAGGGTCAGGGGAAGGGCGGACATGTCAAGCAGCCCGACTTGGTTCTCCATTTTGCCGGCATGATTGGAAATTGATGGCGCACACTGCAGAGCTGCTTCGGTTCCCTCGGGTTCTTCGGTATTCAGCCGCCTTCACAAGCCGCTGAAGAGGTCTCGGTACCGTGTTTCTGACGACCCGTTGGGATCCGGGAGGGAAGAGTCGGTGAAATGCGGAGAGATCAGCGGAGCCCCACCGCCGGTTAACGGCCTTCCCGTCCCGTGCCCGCGCTAGACCACTTCGGGCACACCGCTCACGTGCCCGGGGGCCGTGCCGAGGCTCTCGTCCATGCTCCTGTCAACAACGCTTTGTAGTGACCAGAGGACTTCCCACGTCAATTGACAGTTTACTTCTCTCTCAACAATGTGTGCTGGAATAGAATGGCTCTGCCATGGCAATCAGGGCTGTTCACGATTTGCCTATTTGCCCATTTTGACGATACCATATCGGCAAATCGTCAAAATTACTTAATTAGGATTAGCTATTTAACAATATGCCGATTTTACTCCACATGATCATAAATTCATAATATATATCTAATGTGAAGGGCTCAGTCTAGGATCGTTATATTCAACTAACCTGACCTAGGCAGCTGACAACGAGAATTTCAAACATGAGGAAGAAAGGAAAAGAGAGTAAGAAATGATCTGACAATACAACAGTTGCGAGAAACTAGCAGATTGTGACGACCTGCGCTCCGAGCGTTACCCTTCTCAGGGTATTTGCATAGTTTGCACTGTTTGATTCGTTTGTCCTATATAATGGGTTTTTTTACTACTTCAAGCAGTAAATCGTTGTTTTTTTCTTCTTCTTTCCTCAACCTAGTGTTTCGTAACTAGCCTGTAATAAAGATTATTTTTGTGGCGGTCTAAAAAGGAGCTTAGTATAAGACAAGTTTGTTTATGACTCGTAGTCAAAGAATTTTCCCATGGGGAAGAAAGGCTATCTAGGAGGGAGGATCCAGAGCCTCTATATGATGCCTGCAGAGCATCCAGGAACCTTCCTGGATGCCAACCGGAGGGTCCCTCGATCCTATACTAACTAACCAGAACGTTCCTCCGCACTGGGAAGTTCCCTGGCTTCAGGAGGTCACAATGACTTCTTCCTGTATCTTGATATTATATATAGTTGTGAAGGCCCGTAGTAGCTTTCGCATATATGCCTCGATGAGGATCGAGAGACAGCAAATCTGCGTATGAACAGTGTGCGGCAGACTGAAAAGCTGAGATTAATTTTCCTGAGAGGTACCAGCACTCGCCAAACCCCTGTAAAGCTGCCTGTCTGGCAGTTAGCGGCAGCATGGAACGCCATTTTTGGCCTAGACTTGTCTTTCTGAACCGATATATGCAAGCGAAGTGCCCCCAAAATCGTTTAATGGTATATCAACCCTCCCAATAAATTAATTACTTCCCTTAGCATATTCGTGGAGACCGGAAAAAACTCACATTGATTACAATACATAAGACCTTCGACAATTTATGACCGGCTGCGCAGGAAATCCATAATCACAATTGCGCGTGTGATCTTTCAAAGACGACTTTTCATATTATTATCGAACTAGGAGTTAATCTAGAGTCTGTCAACTTTACCTGATAGACATTTCGATACGCTATCGAGATACCTTAACACACCACACCACAACGCGTCACAGCCTATTCATGAGGTTCTAGCAGACGGTTTTCAAGTATCTGAAACAAATAGTAGAGATAGTTCCAAAGGTAATGGCATTCATTGTGAATGATAGCTTAGCATTGCCAAAGCGAGGCAGTTCTATCTCGTGACTGGGGTGTTGTTTACGATAGGCTAGTCCACAGACACACGAACCTGAGAAATTTGGTACCCGTTATTATTCCTTTTTGTGAACTCCGTACTTTGTTCTTTGGCCTCTCAAAGACATTTTCTTTACGATATCAAATATTATTCCAGGAAGGTGGCACCTAATATCACAAAGCGTAAGGTCCTACAACCGGTTCATTCCTGTTACACCTTTGTAAACCAACCAACCCTGTTTCTTATCCGACAGGGCTTTATTCTTTCACAGACCGAGCTTTAGGTCTCAACTCTTCAGATCAACCGACGTCTTCCATTTACTTGTATTCTTTCTGGGTGTTCACCATGATCTATTAGGGATTTAGCGGTCCAAAGATATACTTAAAAGCTAGAGCCTCTCTGGACTTGGTACTTTTCCAAAAAAGTCTCACTCTCCGTCATCAGCTGCCTAGATATCTTCCGCTGTTTGACCGCAATAGTCAACATGGTAGATCTCTGTAGTCCATGTCGCTCTAGACACGACGAAGAGGAAGAGGGGGCTCAAGAGCAGGCCCGCACTGCGGCGAGCCAACAACGCCAGCGAGACCTCATTACGGCTGCCTCCGAACGTCTGCTGGCCCAAGATCTCTCGCCACCACGCAGCCTTGTCAGTATCTCGGTTTGTTATCCTGAGAATGTTAGATTCAACGTCAACATACGGCGTGAAGTTGGTCGATACCTTCGACACGTTCTTGAGGATCGTGTTTATACCGGCATCCCCCGTGCGGTGCCTGAAAACCATCTTCACGAATGTCGTGCCATGATAGTTGCTCTTAAGGATGACGGTAGATACTCGTCAAGATCGCGTGAGTTCCAAGGGCACCTCAACCGAAGGGCGCTTGAGGCCGTCAACTCCAGATTGGTGCAATGTCATCCAGATCTTCGAATCCAGTATCCTTTCGTCACAACTGGTCTTATGTTAACCCTGGTCCGTCTTCAGAATCGTGATCCTCGACCCAATCGGCTTGTCCGTCTCCCCACCTCCGATCCAGATATTTAATTGTTCTCATATGATGTCAGTTAGCGAACATTGAAAATGAGCATTGGTCAAGTTGTTGCCTTTGAAAATTGATTGTTTTGAATTCTGTCATTAGATTGGTTGTACTATGCACTAGATAGCTTCTAATAATTAATCCCAGACGTAAGCTACCTAATGGTGCTCACCCCAAAATAGCCTGTAGATCCGGATGCTTCTTTCCTAGACACAAAAGCATCTTGGCAACGTACATTCCCGACTTTTGCTTTTACCTATAGAAAGCGCTTATAAGCAGTTGAACTTTTGATGCTAGGCCTCAAGACGTGAGAATATTGCAATTGGCCCAGCAGTAGGACCTTTTGAATTTCTTTAAAATTAAGCATAGTATATAAAACGAATTGAAAAGAAGAATCCAACAACCAGCTGGTTGAATCCGTTGGAATCGATATAAATATCTACTCGCTTCCATGATGCTCAGTATCGTAGACTTTCTTTTCAATGGCTTGATAAATTTGGTTGGTCATCAGCCAGTCTCATCCTAATTGGAACATTTCAAGATCTGTCTTTTAATTGGAAAGCTCCGGTTCGATAAGCTACACGACTCAACAGTCATATTTAGCCGATACTGGATGTTGCCAGCACAGAAGACTTTCATTTTACACTCAGCATTTGAATTCTAGATACCCCATTAGTCTTGAGAGCTATCTCTGAGTCTGCACCCAAACTCACAAAGCTACCACGTCCAAAATGTCCCTCACACAGGTTTCCCTTCAGAGAGTTCTCCTGTATCCCCAGGGTCAACGGCGTCCAAACATCGTCACGAGCAACACTGCACGTGGTGGAAACGAAGAGAACAACCAGGTGCATATTATCTTCGCGCAAATCAATTTCTGCATTGACCGTCATACTAATACGTCGGACCTGGGGGAGGTTGGCCGGGAGATCTTGCGATTGATTAATCGGCGGACCGAAAATGGGGTAGTCGCTCCACCCAGTCCTTAGAATCACCAGCACATGTGTTATGTTATCTGCATGAATTTCAGCTTCCAAGTCCAGGGATGGATGAGCGATGAAAGTTGCGGAAACAGGAGCTATGAGTTTACGAATAGCTATGCGGATCGTATAGTGAACACAGGAGGTAATGTTCAATATCCATACAATGCAGGTGATTTTGGCTTGAGCTTCTTCCGTGAGTATCAGAGATATATGCACGATTTGGGGATGCCCTACTTATGGATTCTATCATGATTGTGGGTACGAGTTTACGTCTGCGAAAGACAGATTCAGCACGGGCCTTTTCCTTTCTGGTACTGGTTACTTGAACATAAGCGGGCTATAAGTCTACCGTCTGAAATAATTAAATAAGTTGTTAAAAGCCAGTCTATGCCATTTTTATAATGTCAGGCCCACTATAAAAGCCATCTTTACCTTCAAGAACGCCCTATGAATTGCGTGCAGTGGGATCGTTTTTCTTTCATAGAGATCATTTGGTGGCTGTTTGCACAGGTTGAACCCACAAAATCGGGCAGCCTTGAGGAGAATAGCCTAGTCCCTGTTCTTGAAATTCCAAAAAGAGAACCTGTCGGACACTGTATCGCGGAAAGGTATCACAGAACATTGAGATTGCCATACATGGCCTCATAGTCTCCCTTAGATGCCCATGCTTGGGGCTCCCATGACTCAGACTTCCGGCCCGGCCCTCTTCAAGGGAGGCTCCGCTACATACTGTAGACAGCTAAGATGCAAAGCCTATTTTGGTAGTTCGAATTAGTAGGTTATGGGCTGGAATTAGAGGATATTATGGTCTGCATATGTCAAAGAGAAGTACAAATCGAAATATCCGTGTAGTTTTGGCATTTTTAGTCTCATACCCTTGTAACTTTAGTACCGGATAGACCCGAATTCTTCCAATCGCTCACAAGCATATATAGAGCCCATCAGTCACATGGACTGTGCCTATCTTAGGCAAGCCCCGTGTGCTTCCTCCGATCGACGTCATTAAGTCACTTAAATTTCTGGATTAGTTCGTTTGATATTCTTTGCGTTCGACAACAACCGGGTTTTTGTCATGTCTGCCGTCGAGATCTTCTATGAACAACGAAACTTAACGCCCGAAGAGCTAGAAGAAAGGAACGCCGAGAAGATCGAACTTGGCTCGGACCCACCGCTGATTGACGACGTTCGCTATCTCATCGATATCAACTTATATTTGGACCCAAATGTGCCGCTTAACCGTCTAGGCGCAGTTTCCAAGGCTATTGGTGTTGAGCTGCGTCAGCGCCCTGTTGTGGAAGATGCGGCCGATTCGCGCAATGGTGTGCCGTATACCATATTGGTTATGGCCTTGGACTTTTGTGGAGTTCCCGATCTCTGTGATGACACTATCAAAAAGGTAGCGCATGCAATGGCTCAGGAGTTGATCCGGCCCCTCGAGCAAGCTGACCGCGACGAACCCATAGAGTTTCCCTATTTGTCTGAAGGCGACGAATTCGGTCTCTACCTGGCCAGGAATGCCACTAACAAAGCGCCAGAAGAATCTCACAACGAGTTCACATCTGAAGAGGAGCTTCCATTCGACGTGGCACCATTTGAGGATCCATGGTCAAGTGAAGATTGACCATTTCACCATAATCAATAGACTTCCTTTACCGACTTTACCTTTTCCCTGACCTTCCATCAAATTCCAATTCCAACTGAATCAGACCTTTTTTTTGTTCTCTTCTGTTCTCTTCTGTTCTTTCTGTTTCTTTGTTTCTGTTTCTTCTTCTCCCGCTTAGAATGTCAACTTGGGCATGGACAATAGGAGCATTCTTGTAAGGGTTCCAGGTTTGGTTGTTTATGTGTCATCTAATGTGTTTAATATCCGCTGCGATTTGGAAGTGTAGACAAGAAAGGGTGATAATTAAGAAGCGATTCAATAAAGACTGACACAATACTGACACACTGGAGATTGAAGATACTTCCAATCCTAATTTTCAATACTCCCAGTATAGCTACAAAGGTCATGTGCGTTAAAAGAGGGGATTCAGCTTGCGAAACACATTTTCCGGATCATACTGCTTCTTGGTTTCGAGTAGTTTCTCGGCATTGATTCCAAACATTTCTCCCGGGGACACTTTCGTTTCTGAACGAATGATTAGGACAACGTAGAGCGTTGTATGTGAGGTTCTCTTTCTTACCTTGGGTATAACTAACAAAGTTAGACACCAAACTTGATGTCTCGTGGTTTTCGCGTTTCAATTCAATGTCAAACATCTCTTTGACTTCGGACGCCCATTTTATCATCTCAGCATCCTTATTCTCATCTGTCCACTGCAACACCAGAGCTGCGTTTACCAGTAGATGGCGACTAGGAAACGCAGTTGATGCTATAGGAACCTTAACAGCGGCAGATAGATCGATGCAATCCATTTGTATGGAGCTTTTGCCCATTTCTGGCTCAATCTCAATCTTGCGTTTGAGCTCATCTATTAGTTTACATACCAGTGAGGGCTTTAAGGGCGAGCTGAACAAGATCCCACCGGAAAACTTACGACCACCTTCAGGGGCAGCGGCGTTTAGCATTGCCGGAACGTCACGGTAGGGTTTCATACTGACATCGAAGGCAATATATCCCAGGTCAAGCAGTGGTGCAAAGTGCCGTTGACCGGCACTCTCGCTTCCATTAAAGAAGACAATTATATTCACAACCGGTTCATGACTGATTGGACATATTGCGATCGCGCATAAGAGAGCCGCCTTGCCTTCAGGGTGCTTCGAAACGATATCCAGCATCTCGACAACGCTTGCGAGTTTGTCGCCCGGGAATGTGACAATCCCTGCCCAGACATTATTTTCCTGAGGATGAGCCTTGAACGTGAATTCAACGGCGAGCCCAACGCACTGACCCGCTCCACGGAGAGCCCAGAATAGGTCTGGGTTTACCTTCTCAGAAGCCGTCAGTTGTCGACCGTCTGCGACGACCACTTGTGCAGACAGCAGGCTATCAATGACCATTCCATATTGTGGGGTTAAAAACCCGTTGCCCCCGCGAAGAGTAAGGCCACCAACGCCAATATGACTCCCTGTTCCTCCAACTACAGCCAAGTTGAACTGGGCCGCAGCGTTATTCACATCCTCCCATAGCGCACCCCCTTGCACAGTGACAGTCTTTGCCAGCGGGTCTACTCGCACTTTGTTCAGGCGCGCAAAATTGATCGATACACCACCATCACTCGAGGAGGACGAATCGGTGGAATGACCCCCACATTTGACAGCGAGGTCGAGATGATTGTCTTTGGCGAAGCGAACGGCTCTTGCTATATCGTCGGCGTTATCGGGAAGAAGCACAACGCCCTAGTTAAGATCAGCACAGCGCACTTGGAGAAGAATATACAGAGACATACAGCTGGTCTGGATGCGATGTCAGACCATCTCTTTAGACCTTCTTCATACCCTTGGTCTTCAGGGCAGATGACGGCCGTACCTTTGCCAAGATGAAGCTTCAAGGCTTCAATTTGATCACTAGAAATCTTGCCCGACATCTTGAGAAAAGATCACTGCCCTGACGAGAATTCGAGGCTCCACTACCATATTTTGAGAAAGTTGTGACCAGCAGTCTGAAAAAAATAAATGTTCTGAGGATAATCAGGTTTTTGAAAAGCCGCGGATGACTTCAACAACCCTTTCTTATGGCATAAAAAAAGTTTCCGATTTCAAGGCCGTGAAACGCAGATTGCCAAATATGCCAACCACATCAAGCAATCAAGTTTTATTAACCATGGAAAGTGGTAAACGAGTGCATTCGCTCACATGAACCAACCTTCATGCTTGTCCCGGCGATGTGCCCGGTTTTCTTCGATACAAACCTTGACGGGCCATACAGGTTTCTGGCGAAGGACTTGCACAAGCCAAGGCCTCATGAAAAAAGAAGATAATAGTTTCTAGTCAGGTTAAGCCCGCTAACTGTATATTTTTATCTTAAGAACTTTGAGACTTAATAGAGATATTAAATGTAACGACTAATAATTACTAGAATTTTTGATTTAGAAATATCCGACGATATTCTCACCTCGGCGCCTGTAATTTCAGGCATCCTTATCGGCCGAGAAGCGCATCTCATCGCCTGATTGGGTCAATTGGCCCTTGTTCAGAGCGTAAAATTCAGTCTCATCGCTTTTCATGAATCCGCGAGAATGACACATAAAATGTATCACCAATCATCTCTCCTGTGATCTCGCGCGCGACCTGTGAGTAATGTCAAATCAAGGGGGTTGGAACTTGGTGCACGCCTCCCTGACTGGAATACCCCCACGTCTTTTCCGAAAATGGTGAAGAATGTAGGGACTAGGGATACTAATTGACAGCCAATGTACAGTACCTACTCCGTGATTTTCTCCTCGCACTCGTAAAGCACGAAGTACCAAACCGTAGTGAGTCCTCCGAATCAACCCGACCCAGGAGTCCGGATGACAAGAATCCGTACGGCGCCCTGAATCATGTTTCTTAAGTGGATCTCCAACAGGGCCGGTGTCTCTAATCCATGCATATTCCCCAAACAAGCTTCTCCGATCGTCAGGTGTCTCCAAAACAGCGGCATGTCCGGCATCTCAAGCCGTGCCAGGGAGACAATCTTCAAATCCCCCTTGGAAAATTCAATGCGTATCACATCCCCGGCGCAATAGAACGCAAACCACCGGTGTTCCAAGCCTCCAAGCCCGTAAGCGACGTTCAACCGCGTCATGGCCAGATCGACGGTTAACTCCGAAAGCCGGAAACCGGAGCGGGAGGCAGGCATGACCGACCGAGCCCTAGAGGAACGCGCGATCTCAATATGACATGTTGGATGAGATGATGGCAACCACTGTCATTTACCAAATAATATGTTGTATTACAGTATTCCCCTAGGCTTATCGTGTTCCGGTTGGTCGATAGGGCTCGTTCCTGGATTGGACGCATAGACCTTCAGGATGGTTTCTCAATTTGAAAACCCCTGACTCCGGTCAATGATGAATTTCTCCACATTTTTCCAGTCTGGATCCTTTGGCCCGTTCGTTGATTGCTTGGAGGGAAAGACAATAAGCGGGCTCCATTTTTTGCGCATTCGCCATTCGGTCGAGAGATTCAGAGGTCACAAAAAAATCCCTTCAAAACATCGAAATCTCCAGACAACCGGAGGAGGAGCCGCCACAATGTGAGGGAATATGGCTCACAACCACGGTAATCAGTCCACTCGGTAGAATCGATGGTCTTCATCAGCCGTAACGCTGGCTTTTGCAGCATTAAAGTATGGTCCGAGGACGGCAAAGCCCTTTTTCCTCGGGGTGGCGCAACCTTGATCCTTGGGAATGACGATAACTTCGGACCTGATCCACCCTTATTGGCCACCCAGTTTCAGTCGACATAATTGAATTTGCCAACGGTTTCTAGAAGGTCAGCTTTATCTCGCCAAGACTCGAGGAGAGACCCGCTGAAAGTCGGATTGCCGAGCCGAGAAAGCAAATCACGAAGTCCGAGATACCAAGTGAATCTAGTCTGTTGGCGAGAAGCCACGCTGCTGGCGATGAGAGAATCCCATCCGGGCGGTCCCGACGTGTCTGACTATATCGTGAGATAACTATCTGCCATGTCAGCTTTGGCTATCGATCTCTCTCCTTCTTCCTTCCCCTAAGTTCGCGGCCAGCTTATCTCGAGCGCCGGAATTGACCTTCCCATCATGGTGGCTTATCTGCCTGAGTACGAACACGAAGAGCAGCAGGGGCCGTTGACGCCCTCGACGATCCCACCCTTCGCCGGACGCTTGGGAGGAAACCAGGACTTTGTCGTTGACAGGAACGATCCTCGGAATGAGAAGGTGTTGGAAAAGGTGCCCGATGCGGCACCGTGTATGACACTGCGAGAGGTCTTCGACTTCCGAGGGTTCCTCAGTGCTGATCTATGGAAGTTTGCACTATTAGAATGTGTCGGTAAGGAATCCTTCTGCTTTTATACCCAATTTCCTTATCTCTACGGAATCGCCCCGTCGAGATAACCATCTGAAACCTGAAACCCAATGCAAATGCAACTACCAAACCCTATCTCCCGCCCCTGTTCGTTCTTATCAGCAGGCATGCAGATAGTGAAGAATGAAGGCTAACACGGCCCAATCAGCCAGCATGATGAACGTCTTTATCACAGCGTGGGTAACCACGCACGCCCCATCCAACGACGGCGCCCCTAAATCGCAGGCCGGTATCTACGCCACCCTCACCTTCTTCTCGCCCATGTTCGGCGGTATCACCAACCTGCTCCTCACGCCGCTGTTAATCTACACCTTCGGCCCGTCTAGTGGTGGCCACATCAGTCCCACCATCACGCTAGCCACCTTCTTTGCGCGCATCATCTCCTTTCCGCGCATGGTTCTGTACCTGGTGGGCCAGACGCTGGGCGGTGCACTGGCCGGCTTTGCTCTTCATAGCGCGTACGGCACCCGCACGTTCACCGTGGGTGGATGCTATATTGATACGGGGCTGGTTCCCGTGAAGGATGCGCTGATCATTGAGTTCATGGCGTGCTTGATCTTAATTTTCTTGGCATTTGGAGTAGCGCTAGATCCGAGACAGGCAAAGGTGTTTGGACATGCGACCGCGCCGTGGTTCGTGGGCGTCGTGCTGGGTGTTGTGACATGGGGAACAGCGTGGACTAGAGACGGATATATCGGTGCCAGTGAGTACTCTATCATACCACTGCCTCTATCTCTTCAATGGAGTTGAAGTGGGACTGACAACGTTAGGTGTAAATCCCGCCCGATGCTTCGGTGCCTACGTGGCGTCAAGCTTTCCTGGGTACCATTGGATCCATTGGGTACGTTCATTCTCTTATTCAGGCAGCTCATTGTCAATTCTTTCTAACAAAAGGATAGGTCGGTCCATTGGCGGCCGCAGTGGCTCATGGCCTTGTGTATTTTATTGACCCGCTTTGGCAAGACCCCCGGACGCCTTCGAGTTCCTAATTGCCTGTCAAGATCGGGCCAATTGGGTTGACCATTGCGTGTCAATGGTGTAAATATGATGTGTATATAGTGTAGATTATGAGCATTTATCATCTTGTGGATATCTGGAGTAATACATTTTTCTTCCTTTTTAACTGTCTTTCCTTTGGCTTAAGAGGCAATTCAAGCCGGTGAGGTCACCTAGTCTGCATCAAATTTAATAGTTAATATATCGGGGTTTCAATTTGCAAGAGATCAGATATCGTTTCGACCATACCATTCAATGATTGCTGATGTGCTAGGGCCCGACACCATTCGTCAACATCCTCTATTGTTCCAACCAATTGATTCCAGTCGCGTCAAATGGCCATTTTATCAGAGGCCGCCATTCCTGATCCAATGCCCGATTGATCGCAAGAAGCACCCTCTGGCCCCATGATGAAATCCACCATAGCTATCGTAGTCGAGGAAGCATAACGCAGTAATGTGCGAATATAACTAACGCAAAGGGGTGACGTTCCCGCAATAAATCAGAAAAATTAGATGCAATTTCATCCATCCACATGAAGGTCTTCGAAACCGGCTCCGCGCCGCCGTCTATGTTAGCAAAATGGTCTTCTAGAAGACATATGGCTGAGTGAAAAGCCTGACGATTCTCCTCCTCAAAAACATGTGTAGTGTTGAGCCCGTATAAATTCGATATTGCCGATCGAGATATCTCGGATAAGCCTGGACTGGCTTCTTCAACATGAGTCAACTGACCCATTTCGTCAGATTTGGCATCTGTAAGTAACGGAGCCGAGAAATTCATGGTTGATTTTATCAGCGTGATGATCTGAGTCATTTCGCCGAGAGGATCGGATATTTCGTGACCTGGCCCAGAGACGGCGAGGTGGAAAGCGAAAGCGAAGCCGATTAAAAGACTAGAGAGAACAAAGATGTTCAGCCATTCTGATCCATTGCTCGCATTCGATATCTTGAGAATTGACAATCGTAAGGTGGATTGCTGAAACGGCAACAATGCCATGTAACAGATATGGGTTAGACAATGCCTCGTTGGGAACTGCTGTCTTACATATTTGAAGGTCCGAGTCGTTTCTAGATATGGAGGGGCAGTTTCTGTCTTCCAATGCATGAGGAGCCTAGAGTGAAGATGGTTTGAATCTCCGGCAGCGGATCCGGCAGATGGAACAGCTTGAGGGACTGCCCCATTTATACAATCACTCGCAGGTGATGTATTCGAGTGGAAGACCACCTCGGAGTAAGCCGTAGAGCTGTGCTCGGCGGATCCAGGATTCGTCCAGAGCCACGGGCCGGAAGAACCATACTGGCAGTCATCTAGGCGATCTTCGCATTTGGTACATTTGGGTCGCTTCTCATCACACTAAGTGTCGCATCAATTGAGATTGCCTACGGCCGGGATTTCGCGGAAATGAGATGATACCTTGACACTTCTACGCTTACATTGGAGACACCCATGGCGTGACTTACGCGTGGCTTTTCGATGAGCCATATGCGTGATTCAAGCCCCATACCCCCATGCCTGGGATACAACTGCAAGCTCAGTGCGACTCTGTACTCCAAAATGGCTAGAAGAATAACAAAGTGGACTTTTTGCCGCCACGACCCCCTTGCGGCCAAAAATGCGGAGGATCTGTTGATCCGCCCATTTCTTGGCGCTCGGCCAACATCCGTCGTACGTGAATTGATCGAATCCTAAGTCTCGAAACTACAAGTATCAGAATGAAATATGCTATGATACACTCAATATCGAACATGATACGCGCTATATAGCCGATGTTGGCTCAATCATTACACACACAGCCAACCAGAGTGTATGCACCTATCGCCCATACCACGTACGCGTCGTCTGCTTCCTCCGTATCTTTTTTTGAATCTGGAAAATCCCGTATATCAAAGCCTCGGAGGTCGGTGGACCTTTGAACTCATGACAAGGTTAGTCATGGAATATCAAACTGATATGCAAATAAAATCCAGAACAGGTGCCATTTTGTTGGTCAAGGTGCCCGCCACGATCATCAGGTCTGACTGCCTGGGCGACGCTCAAAACAAAAGACCCAAGCGATAACATCATACCGCGGGCCAGCCATTTGCATCATTTCCACCGCACAACAAACAAGACCGAATGTCATCGGATATAAGGAGCTCTGTCGGGCCCAATTTGCGATCTGATCGAGGGTTGTTCTATGGATCATGAACTTGTCAGCTCTTATAGCAATGGCATGCTCCAGGAATACAAACAGCGCGTATTGTGCCACACCAGTAGGAGCAGCCTGACTGGGTAGGGCGACTTCGACTCGAGGTTTCCCACTAGCAGTCAGGGAATGTTGTGATCTTTGAATTTGCAAAGCCACTTGTCTTGTCATATGTGTCGGGTGCGAGCACCATCGTTGGTCTTATAGATTAGATCACTGTCAGCCTTTATTCCGACGACTTTGTCGATGATAGCAGCTTACAGTTTCTATTTCTTACGAATACACTCCCAATACAACAATACACTCCCTTTTCCTATCTTATTCGGGCAAATCTTACGAGATTTACCGTTAGTAATCGCAGTTCATGGGCCACGATTTGAGATTCTGCATCCCCGAGTAAGGTTGGTGCGCGATGGCAAAAAAGAAATTTCGAAAATGAATGTGTAGAAATATTTTGCCGACTATATCTCACGGAGTTTCCGAGATCGATTTCTTCCAAACATCGCTCGTCCTCCTAGAGATCGCGACCCTTATTTATACATTGGCCTCGTCTAACGAGCTCCAAAAATACATCGACGACCTTGGAACAAGCGTAGGCAGCCCTAATGTTATGTCTTTAAGCACTAATTGCAGGTAATTGTCTTGTTTTCAGTGGTTCAACTTGCAGTTTCACTATGAGACGACATAACCTTACTATTATTTCACGGAGGTCTGATTCCTGATATTTTGGGCTACTGGTGGCAGAGATACTTCCTCGAATACACTATATTATTACTCTATAATATACTCTCCTCATTCCTTCTGTACGCTATTCACTATCTTTGGCTTAATCATCTCTCTATCCTCAGTTGCAACCCTTCATTCACCTTCTAACCCAGACCTTCGAAAACCACAGATAGCCAAAGTCTACAGGAATGTGGTCACTGAGTTATAACACTTCTCTAGATCCAATTGCTTCCCTAAACATCTTAACCAATACGTGGTGGGAGAGGGTACTCATTCGGCCTGGTCTGACTGTTGGCATTCGTGTCACCACCAAGAACAAGCGAATTAATGCTACGGTCATGGCATACTCGAATAGTGATCGAGCCGATTTCCCACATTCTATATTCCACGGCGCACGAATTACACGACATTGTTTGCTTCCTGCACACTTCGCTCTGCCAACAAAGCAGCGGCGGGGCTGACAGAATGCACAGCAGGTTTATCGCATGCACATACGTAACGTTGACTCGAGCTGCTACCGAGATTCAAGTCTAAACCGAGAGCGAAAAACGATTCTAGCGCTCATTTGTCTCAAAGGGGAATAACATTGATGGATTATGTTTATTGAATGACGGCAATGGAGGTAGCGTCGCATGCAATGGTCACCTGAGCCACCGAACCCTACATTCGGTAAATCACTCTAGGAATCAAAGTATTGAGATCATTCATCATCAGGCCATTCTCCAGCCCGGCTCCGATATGTAATATGTCGCTCCTCATTGGATATGAAGGGTAAACATCAGGTCACGCCCCATGGGCAAGATGCGTTTCTTGTCCCACCCCAAGCGATTTGTGCCCGGACACCTGCAGCTGTCCCCAGATTTATGTTCACGGGTATGAAAGATCAAAGATGTTCCTCTAACAGAGATCTAGGGAAAGTAAAAGATGAGTCGACTATCTACTGTCTATTTATCACAATTATTTTCAGCCATATGTGTTAGTCTGATGAGTACCAGGTACCATGGTTTTGCGACAAGTATAAACGTCAAATATTGACAATGAAGACAGAAACTAAGCTACGATAATCTAGCGGTGAGTCCGAACTAGCTCAGTTTGATTCGAATGCTAGATGACTCCGACGAAGTGTAACAGGCCGATGAGGAGGCGGATAAAGCGGTACAACCATGAAAACTGGCATGTGTGTTTATCAGAACATATTATTGGTGATTTGACTTAACCGGCCCACTACTATCACAAATCTAGCATTCCCAAATAAGTTTCTTTCCTAGACTGTATATAATCCAGGCCGTCAAAATATATCGTGCCGGGACCTTGCTCCGATGACGGGCCCACGCAGGACACACCAGAGATCAAGCCATCATTGAAGCCAGTCACCAGCTGGCCATTACAAATCGGACCGCATGCAACCATCCGAGCCACTCATGAAGTGGTAGATTCGGACGGGGACTAAAGCCAAACCTATCGGAAGTGGGCCATTATGCGTGATTACGGAGTAGAGCCGTGGAAGCAGCTAAAGTAGGCAAAGCCTGTTACCAATAAAGATTGCAGATGATGTGCATGCATGACACTAACGGCTACAACGGTGCAACTAAGGTGATCTGACCGACTGGCGATGCGGAGATGCAAAATCAGGGAGTCACGGGAAGTGGCGGCTTGGGGGCCTCAGGCCAAGACGGAAATGGACCGCATGTCGACGGTGATTGGCCGGCGCGTCAAGGTGACGCGCCCGCAGCCAATCAGCGGGCTCTCAACGGTTCTGCCGCGGAAGGCATCAAGGCGGGAAGGCGGAAAGGCCTGAGGCAGGGGTGCACAGGAATGCGGCAGGAAGTGAGGAATGTGCAGGACTTCCTGCAATTCTCCGGCTTTCTCGCTGCCCCCCTGCGCTCCCTCCCTAATTCTCATTTTCCTTGTTTCTCCTATTACCGGCTTGCCTGCTGCTTCACCTTTTCTCCAATGCCAGACCGTACCTTATGAGGAATGGCATCAGATCCGGAAGTCCTGTCCGTCGTGACGGGTGTTGTGGTGCTGGTGTTCATAGTCATTAGCAGTGTGCCTGCATTTGTCAAGACTACTCGTCGATTGGAAAGGGACTCTCAATTCATCCGCCTGGATGCGTCGCCAATCGCCAAATCGGGATACGAGGATGAGGACGGCGAGGCGTCGGAGGCATCGCTCCAGATGTACTCGGATACCTGGCAGAAAGTCGCCATCACTATCTTCTCCGTGACCGGATTGGAACTGTCGCTGGCGCTGGCGATTCTTTCACTTCAGTCCAAGAACCAGAGCTTCTTAGCCGTGCCGTTTTGGCTGCAGACAGGAGGCTGGGTAGGTTATTCGATCCATTACGGACGAAGCCAATTGCTGACCGACTACAGATGATACAATGCGTCCAGTCGACAGCCTTCTTTATTGAACCGTCTACCGTGGAACGATATACGCTTGGTCTCTACGCGTTCTGGGCCAGCACGCTCACCCTGGGTGTATGCGGCCTCAACATTTTCATCCCGTGGTGCTACGGCAACGACATCAACTTTAGCCGTGCATCCACGGGATTGCTTGTTAGTCAAGCAGCTGTGGCAACGATACGCGGTCTTTGCTGCACCCTTATCCCGCGTCGACCGAACATCTACTTCCAAGGCCAGATGGTCGATCAGGAGTTCACAGTCAGTGCGTTCAACCGTTTCACCTACACATACGTCAGCACTTTACTCCACTACACGGGACAGAACAAAAACTTGGACATCGATAATCTGCCGAAGTTACCCTTTGCAGCGCGTGCACAGACACTGCACGCGCGTTTGGAACAGACCCGAGGGACGCTGAAATTGTGGAAGACATTGGTGCTGGGAAATGTTCGCCCCCTGGTTCTGCAGACTATTCTCAGCGTGGTGACTTGCGTGCTGGGATTTGGACCGCAGGTGGCCTTGTACGGTATCCTGACGTCGCTGGAGGGGAGGTCAAGCGAGTCGGGCCCGGTGACTGCCGCGTGGCTTTGGGTGTTGACCCTTGGCTTGCTGCTGGTCTTGTCTCTAGGGATCGAGTCCTGGCTATGGTGGCTGATCTACTCCCAACTGTGGATCCCAATCTACGAGGGACTATCGGCCTTGGTGTTTGCTAAGTCGATGCGGTGCAAAGACGCCAAGCACCTGAAACCATCAACGAAAGATGGAGATGAGGAAGTCGAAGACGAGCAGGAGAAAAGTAGACAGAGTATCATTAATTTGGCTGCCGTGGACTCGAAACGCATTGCGGATTTCGCCACCTTCAATTACCTCATCCCATCGTGTCTCATGAGACTCGGCATTGCCTCGGCGTTTTTGGTGCATCTCATCGGATGGCGCAGTCTACTAGCAGGCGTTGCTATAGCTATCTTGGTCACTCCGGTCAACGCGTTTCTGACAAAAGGGTACGCTTCTGTGCAGCAGGACCTGATGAAGGCGAGCGACAAACGGACGTCAGCCGTGACGGAGGTCCTCCAGGGTATCCGCCAGATTAAATTCGCCGCCCTGGAGAAAGAATGGCAAAACCACATCACGCAGAAGCGAGAGACTGAGCTGAAGTTATTGTGGAAAACCAGTCTCTACACTACCGGCATGGTTTCGGTGTGGATCTTAGGACCATTGATGCTCTCGGCAGTCTCCCTAACGGTATACGCACTGATCCATGGCGAATTGTCTGCCTCAGTCGCATTCACGGCATTGTCCGTATTTGGCAATCTTGAGTCCGCATTGGCTAGCTTGCCAGATCTGCTTTCCAAAGCGATGGAGGCCAAGGTGAGCACTGACCGTATCGAAAAGTTCCTCACATCCACCGAAAAAGCTCCACACACACGAGAAGTCCAAGAGATATCGTTCGAAAATGCAACACTTTCATGGCCCGCAGATGAGTCGAGTGAAGAGCAGAAGGACTGGGAGCGTGACGACCGATTTGTCCTTCGCCACCTGACTATGCGATTTCCCCAGAAAGGCTTGAGTGTGATTGCTGGAAAGACGGGTTCTGGGAAGAGTCTTGTCCTTGCCTCGCTTCTGGGAGAATGTGATGTGTTGGCTGGATCTGTCTCAGTACCACATGCTCCCGCTCTGGACGAACGATTCGACCACCGTGCCACGTGTGACAATTGGATTATCGACACCGCCATCGCCTATGTAGCGCAGAACCCCTGGATCGAGAATGCCACGATAAAGGATAACATCTTGTTTGGACTACCCTACAACTGGTCTCGATACCGCAAGGTGCTCTTTGCATCTGGCCTGGAAAAAGATCTCACGATGCTACCGGACGGCGAGATGACCGACATCGGGGCAAATGGAATCAACCTCAGCGGTGGCCAGCGATGGCGAGTGTCCTTTGCTCGTGCTTTGTACTCTCGCGCAGGAATCTTGGTCATGGACGACATCTTCAGCGCGCTGGACGCGGAAACCGGTCGACACGTTTACGAGCATGCCTTAACAGGAGAACTGGGCCGAGATCGAACGAGAATTTTGGTGACACACCACGTGGGGTTGTGTCTGCCGCGTACTGACTACTGCGTGCTTCTGGAGAACGGGTCGATGTCGCATGCGGGCACAGTGGAAGACCTGGGCAAGATGCAAGGACTTACTGACGTCCTTCAAAATTTGGCCATCGAGAGAGCGGCTAAAAGGCAGCAGGCAGATGAAGAAGATGCAGTTTCGCGACGAAAACGTTCCTCTGTTGGTCCTCCCCCGGCTGCAAGCGATGAGAGTCCTCGGAAGTTTACGCAGGACGAAAAGCGAGAGACAGGAGCCATCTCTTGGGGGGTATATAAGGCGTATGTGAGCAAAGGGAATCGCCTGCCCGTGTGGGCGCTCACCTTTCTGGCTTATGCTGTGTTCACTGCCCTTCTGGTCGGCCGTGTAAGTATTTAAATTCCACCACGAGCTGAATTTGGCTAATTTATCAGTCCTGGTGGGTGAGTCTGTGGACGAGCTCGTCGCATACGTCGTCGCATCCGGTGCACACTGTCAGTCTTTGGCATCACACCCTGAGCACCACTAAGTCGTCTATCGATCCCGACCTTGTCTTCTATCTCAGCGTGTATGTTGGGATTTCTGTTGCCGCATGTGCAGTCGGAACTCTTCGAACCCTCTCCCTTGCGTTTGCATCGCTTCACTCGTCTCGACAGATGTTTGACGATCTTCTCGCCGTTGTGCTACGAGCGCCTCTTCGATGGCTGGACACCGTTCCTCTCGGTCGCATTCTGAATCGGTTTACGGGAGATGTCTATATGCTTGATTGGCGACTTGCCTACGACCTGGGCAATCTGGTATTCAAAATCCTTGAGCTTGTGGGCATTATCGTGGCAGGCGTTATGGTCTCGCCGGTTATCATGGTCTTCGCTGGCTTGCTCCTTGTCGTATGTGTTCAGATGTCCTCGACCTATCTCGGTGGCGTGCGTGAAGTGAAACGCCTGGAAAGCACCGCCAAAAGCCCCGTCATGGAGCAATTCGGGTCGAGCCTTGTTGGACTTACGACAATCCGCGCGTTTAACAAAGTCGACGTATACATCCGTCAGATGTACGAGCGCATTGACCGACATGCGCAGGCAGCATGGAACCTCTGGTTGTTTAACCGATGGCTGGGATTCCGGATGAGCATCGTGGGAGCCCTCTTTTCGACCGCCACTGCGGCCTTCGTTGTTTACGTTCCCTCTATATCCGCTGCCCTCGCTGGCTTTGCCATGAGTTTCGCGCTGCAGTACAACTACGCGGTGGCTATGGGGCTGCGCTTCTACGCCAACGTCGAAATGGACATGAATGCGACCGAGCGAGTTCTCGAATACACGGCCATGGAGACCGAAGACCAAGGAGGCATCGATCCACCCGCGGCATGGCCGACCCGGGGACACGTTGACGTTGAAGATCTCCAAGTGGGCTATGCCCCTGAATTGCCTCCTGTCCTGGATGGGCTCAGTTTCACCATCGAGCACAACCAACGCGTCGGCGTAGTTGGGCGCACCGGAGCCGGTAAATCCTCACTTACTCTCGCGTTTTTCCGCTTCCTCGAAGCCCGACAAGGCCGTATCACGATCGACGGACAAGATATTTCTAAAATCAAACTCCAAGCCCTACGCAGCCGGCTCGCCATCATCCCACAAGATCCGGTCCTGTTCTCCGGAACCGTTCGGTCCAATCTCGACCCATTCCACGAGCACACAGACCTAGAGCTCTACAACGCACTCGAACGCGTTCACCTCCTCTCCTTCGAGGACACACTCACCCTGGGGTCACAGTCCAGTAGCCAAGATCCCCTCAGCGGCAGCGATACGCTCTCCTCGTCCTCCGCCTCCTCAACCGCAACGACAACCCAACCCAAACCCGCCAACGCCTTCGCTTCCCTGTGGTCTCCCATCTCCGAAGGAGGATATAACCTCTCGCAAGGCCAACGCCAACTTCTCTGCCTGGCGCGGGCCATCGTCTCACAACCCAAGATCATGATCCTCGACGAGGCCACTTCCGCCGTGGACATGGAGACCGATGCGCTGATCCAGCGATCCATTCGCGCAGAATTTGGCCGCAACAGCTCTCTAATGGTGATCGCACATCGGCTCAGCACAATCGCGGACTTTGACAAGATTCTCGTTTTGGATGCCGGACGGGCGGTTGAATTTGGGACGCCGAAGGAGCTGATGCAGATCAAGACCGGCGTCTTTAGGAACCTAGTGGAGAGTAGCGGTGAGAGGGCAGTGCTGGAGGAGATAATCCTTGGCAAGCAGAAGTAATTCACCCGTTATATAGGGAGTTTGTGTGTACATGATTTTCATGTGTTCTGGGTTGGGATAACTGCCGTTTTAGCGTTCGCAGATAATTTTGATGTTGATACATTTTCAGAATGAGAACCGGATTTTTAATTATATTTCCCTTGACAATTTTGAGGCTTTCTTGTATCATCCAACTGCTCCCGCATACATATCTAGGATAGTGATCTTTAGGATGAACCATCTGTAGGAATATTGGATGCCAGGGGTAGGCTGCTGAAATGGTCAAAAATGATTGAATTGATCGAATAAAGCAATGACTGCTTGATTGAATGCATGACTGACTGATCAACTAACTAAGGGTCAAGATAGGCCGTTTTATCTTCATATTTCACGTGATCTTCATGGCCGATATCATGGGATCTTCCGCTTCATTCATGGAATTCTCCGCTTCGTATAGAGATCTCCGGAACTTGCTTTTAGCGAATGTTTGGCGGATAACCCTGAATCTTCTACACTATCATGCACAATAGCTAGGCAGTCACGGAGACCTGGAATCCAGACACGCTGCTGCCTAGGTCTTATCCCTACCGCCTTTCTCTTGGTACATGCAATGTGACCTGACATGTTCTCGCCATTGGATGAACCATATGGAAACTCCCGCTCAGAGAGGTTCGGCCCCCTGCAGGAAGCAGATATTCGAAAACATAAATCCCCTGGGTCCTCTGATCTACCCCTAAGGCCCTCGTTTACTGATCCTGCTCATAATTTGGCTTCCCGAGAAGCAAGTTCACGATGGCGATCCCCCCTCTAGATACCTCTTGGACCGAGACCTTCTTCTCCGGCGAAGAACCTCCTTCTGAAGAGAACTACTGTTCAAAGCCCCAAGGCCTCTCGACCTTCCGCCACTTTCCTGTGCCCGATAAAAACTGGATATTCGGACGACGACTATCCGAGAACAATGGCAGCCCGATTGTGGTCCTTCGGCTATACAGCAAGGTGGGCGGGGTGAAGCGGAGCTATGCTGCAAAGATGGTACGTAAGCTCTCACTCACCTGGCTTTAGCCCAACCTGACAGAGTGGATATAGTTTCCAGAATATACCCTTGATGATGCCCAAGCGCAATGGTACCGCATCCCCTCGACATGGTTCACGACGCAGGACATCCAAGACGAGTTTGACAACTTCCTCAACGAGGCTCGAGCATTCGAACGTATCACCCGTGCGTGTAGTGAGGGCGAAAAGATCTATTTTCCCCAATACCACGGGGTTCTCATTCCAATTGAGCGGACCAAATTCGACAGGCGGTTCCAGCCACGCAATCAAGCCGTCGTTCTCGAATCATTGACCCGTGATGAAACAGCTCGTCGGATCCTAGGCACGCCCGAGTTCGGTGAAGACTTCCAAAAAGTTCTTGAATTCCCACAGCAACTTCAAAACCAAAATCTCACGCAGTTTGAATTGAACTGGTATATGTCTCTCTTGGACAACCGACTCCGTAGAGTGAATGCCCTCCACAATGTTGGCATCTTGCATAGTGACATAGGAGATCGTCATTTTCGCCTCCCAGAAGACTTTTATGATAAGGTACTTTATGACTTTTCCGCAGCCTATACTTTCTCTAGAAAGTGGCCGTATAAATTGTCCATTCGTCGCAGACCGCAGAGGCTGGAAGCTATAAGGAAGATTGAACAGGGCCAAGTTGCAAAGCAAGTCCTTGCGCGGTAAGTCACCAAACGCTATGAATGGTTTTTTGATATTCTAACAATAATAGAGCCGAGAGAAGAGACTTTCGTGATCATATTGCGAATACATTCGAGGTGAGCGTTGACGCGGTTACAGGGATGTTTTCTTCTCTTTTAGACGAAGCCGAAGAACTGGAGCTCATTCTCCTCAAGGTGATGCATCGCCCTGATGGTAATTAGTTTCCATGTCTGTTCTTTGCACCACATACTAAAGGATCTGTTTTAGTATTTACCATGCCCTCTTTATCATCCCTCTTCCCGTTCCTGGAAGCATTATGCCCGAAAGACGACCCGACTTGGTGCATTCGCAGAGCCCGACAGTTAAATGATTATAGCTTTGCATGGCTCATGAGTGGTGAGGAGAAGGAATGTCCATCCAATGGGAGATTATCAGTGATATGTTGGCCACGTGATCCACCTGGCCGTCGTATGGGAGCGTGTATGGACATAAACGTGAAAGCCTTCGATAGAGATGACTTCTTTCTGCTTATGTTGATACCGGAGAACTGGGCGCAGGTAGATATGACTGGCAAGGTTTTGAGGCTTGGCTCTGAATTCCTTGATTGTGATGAGGCTGTGGGAACTATCATTGACAGAGATCATTTTGACAGGATTTGACTTATGCATGAATGGCGCGAGGGTCAATCAGGAGGTCATGTGTCTAATTCTTGCGGTGCGTTCTCGTTTTAAAGACAGGTATTGAATGTCCAAGATTATTACATTGTAAAAAGCAAGAGAATAGAAAGAGGGAAGTGCTATAGAAAGAAGTATGCTTTATCTCGCTGCATAGAAAAACTGCCAGTCACTCGGACAACAGGGCAGCACAAACGGCACCTTTTCTCACCTGCCATTTGCATCGAGATTTAGCTGTCTCTACTGATCTTCTGGCAACACTGGAATGTTCATCAATTAAATCTAGCCCTGCTATTGGAAGATATAACATGCTTGCATTAAGCTAGTTCCATCCCAAATGTGTCCATCCGCATGAGAGGTAGGTTGGGTAGAACAAGAGTACGATTAATGAATCAAACATCAACGCCGCCATCACCGCATCCCTAAATGGATAGAAGTTCAAATGCCAGGCTAAATGATACCTAGAAAAAAAAGCATCGAGAGTAAACCTCGAGCACCCACACTACACAGTCAACTTCTGAATAAGATCCGCGCCTATCTCGCCATTTGACTGCAGCATATCCGAGAACCTCTTATGGGCCGAATACCGTCACAAACGCGCAGCAACATAAAGGAATAGCACACTGCGCAATGACGACCGTCCATCAGGCTCAACTGGCCCAGTCTCCCTGTAAACATATTCCAGAAGATCGCAAAGTTCGTCCGTCTTCAACAAGTAATAGGTAAGATCCATGTGAATCGAACGCAGACATTTCTGGCGGAGCGGCTCCACCAAGTACTTAGTGGCAGAGACGTATAGCTTTGCGTGGAAAAGAGTGCACAGTCTCCCGTGGGTTTGGGACGGGTCGGCGCCGTATTTTAAAGCCTCGAATTTTGTTAACAGCTTTTCCACAAAGAGCCATACAGAGATTGAACACCTTTGCAGTTGCCATCTTGTACCGCTCGAAAATCAGGTTGAGGTCTTTGTTTACCATTGCCTGGTAGCTCTGATAAATGATACTCGGTAGACGTGCTTTGGCCTCATCAAGTACCTAGGATAGAGTCGGCTTTTTGTCATCCTCGCCTGGTGGCACGAAGGGCGAAGTATAAGTCCCGGTGTAGGCATATTCGCAAGACGCGGCGAAAGTCTCGGGGTCTACATCAGCAAGGACAGCGACTTTGGAGGTAGATTCCTTCATGATGCCATTCGCGTTCAATGGCTTGGAGGTCTCCACGACTATGGCAGAGTGGATCCTCATAGAGTGTTTATCTTCGCTGATGAGGAAGGTAAACTGCGACGAAAGGCAAACTCTGGGACATTGGTGACGTTAGTAGCTAACAGGGAAACAACTATGACCAACTGACTTCGTATAATCTGGCATGTTGAACGGAATTGAGCCTTCGGACTAGCGTAGGATTTTGCTACTGGGAAATTGAGCATCTTTGAAATACTGTGTGTTTATAACAACAAAACTGAGGAAGAAATAGCGCTTATATGTGAGGGGAAATCCCTGTGTTTGAGTTTCAGTAAATCCCGATAAAAAAGACTATTGATAGTAAACACAACGTCATTCCATGCGCGAAAGCCCCAGTCTAATTCAGTAATCGTGATGGGTAATAGGTCGAGTAACTTAAATCCCCAAACTAAGTGTAAACAGATTCTAGATAGAGAACAAGTCTACTCCGTAGAAAGACCCAAGACTGAGGGCGGTGGGTCTCCGATAATCTAGTCCATCAATCAGAAATTTGACCGATTTCTCCCCGTCATCGACCTTCATTACTCTTCCTGCAACATCTTCTATCGAGCAATCAACCGCACCATGTTCGCATCCACGCTTGTGAGCCCTCCAGACTTCCATGAGGCATACTCCCAATCCCGACCGCACAATGACCTCAAAAGAATCGTTCCAGTCGCCGCGGGCCGCACCGCACACATTCCCTTTTTCAACGCCAACCACATCCCGGGTTCAGTGTATGTTTTCACTTCGGTCTTCACGTTCACATTCCCAGAAAACATTCCTGCCAAAAAGAAACTCTCTTCTTGCACGAACATAGTTCAAAAAAGTAACAAACTCCCAGCTTCTTCAACATGGACATCATCCGCAACCCAGACACCCCCTACCCACTAATGCTCCCCACCCCCAGCACCTTCTCAACGGAGCTATTTAAACTCGGTCTCCGACCTAGCGACATCGTCGTGGTCTACGATGCCGCAGAGATAGGAACCTACAACGCGCCGCGGGTGGCGTGGATGTTCCGCGTGTTCGGCCACAAGAATGTCCACGTCCTGAATAACTTCCGACTTTACCACCAACTGAACTTCCCTGCCGAGTCGGGAGATATAGTTTCTCTTGTATTATCTTCATCTGGAGAATTAGGAGATGCGGAGACGTATCCTATTCCCGAGATTGATCAAGAAATGGTGATATCTCGCGCGGATCTTCAGAAGCTTCTCGCTACACAGAACGAGAACTCAACCGACTCAACGTATCAAATTCTGGATTCACGCACGAACACGCTCTTCACTGGGTCCGAAGGGTACTCCGATCCAAGTATCCAGAGAGGTCATATTCCCGGCGCTGTGAATATCCCGTTATCAACGGTATTGAACGAGCATGGGGCGATCAAGACGCCATCAGAGTTGAAGGCATTGTTTGAACATTCTGGGGTCAGCGAGCGACCGACGATCTTGAGCTGTAATTCCGGTGTTACAGCGGCGGTAGTGGATGTGGCATTGACGGAGTCGGAGTATGTGATGCCGAAGCGGCTGTATGATGGAAGTTGGATGGAATGGGGGAAAGTTTCTTCGGCAGAGTTGATTGCAAAGGAGGAGGAATGATTACATCGTGAACCACACCTGATGGGTTTACACCGGGTGACATATGTATATTGACCCTTTTATATATCGCCAAGAAGAGGTATATCCAACAAGTCTGTGTATGTATAGTGAAATATCAAGTCTGAATCCACCTCCCCATCCACCGTCTATTCAAGACCTTCGCCTCCTCAACCAACCCCATCTCCAGCAAGATCTGCACGCACCCTCGCACCGCCGAATGCAAAGAACTACTAACCCAAGCATGAGTGGGCGCTGTATGCTCGCCCACAAACACGGTATTATGTTCCGTGCGATGATACGCGGGGATATACAATTTATGCTGCTCGACATCGGGCCGACACCAGCTTGTCGCCGTATACTCGTCTTCCAACCAGCACAGCTTCTCATAAACACCAGTGTATAATTCCCTGGCCTGCTCGCCATGGAGATCCACCACCGCGTCTAGCACCGTCTGCACGTACTCTTCTTCAGGGAAGCTGACGAAGCGATCGCTCCAGTCGCCACCACGGTAGTGCATGATGAGGCCGGGGCGAGACTCGTTGAGCCCGTAGACGGGGTAATACAGAGCGCCGATGGCGGAGCTGGGAGGAGTGGATTTTCCACCGAAAATAGGGCGGGGACCGCGTTCCCAGAATCGTGCCGAAAAAAGCAAAGCAACTTTGCAGGCGGACTTGAAGCGGAGGCCGGCCTCGCTGATGGCGCGCGACAGGACAGACGAGAACGACGGGAGATCCATGAAGCGGGTCATGGTAAAGGGGACGGCCATGATGGTGTAGTCATATTCGCGGGACTGAGCGGTGCGATTGGTCGTGGATGGGTACCAGGACAGCCGAGTCATGGTGCGGTTGGTGACAGGGGATGTGACAGACTCGAGCTTGCGGATCTTTCGGTTGAGCGTAAGTCGGTCACGCACATGAGGCAGGAATGCGTCCGAGAGACGATTGAAACCGCGATCGATACATGTCCACTCGGTTTTTCCGAGGGAGCTTGGCGAGCCGTCCAGCTCGAGGTTGGAGTTGTGGTGCAGCTCGTCCCAAAAGACGTCGTAGTCAGAGTCCGTCCAGATCGCGTCTGTGACGTTTTCACTAGCCTTGAAAGCATTTCGCATCATAGACTGCTCACTCCAGTCGTCGAGACCGTCGTCCATGGCAATCTTATGCTGACGCCAAACGTCCTTCTGCATGGCCTTCAGCTTCTCCTTGCGCGAGAGGATCTCCTCCATGCGAGTCTTAGTCTGTTTGAACTCGGCCGTGGCCATGGTATCAGGCTGACCCAAGCTGGAGTTTTGCTGGATTTCCGCGCGAGTTGGAATCCGCCCGTCTGAATGCCGCCCGGTCCCCAGAGCCAGCAACTCATTCGGATGATGTTGAATCCACGGAATGAAGTCGATCCTCCAATCCGTATGATTCTCATTCATATCGTTCAGCAACGTGGCAAGCTGAAAGACCATCGCATGGTCCGAATACTCGATGGTCTCGCCATCCGCATAATGCGCCCTCACAGGCAACCGCATAGGTCCCATCTCGGCCCATTCCTGCGTATCGCCCATGAACTTGGTGCGGAACCTTCCTCCGACGCGATCGCTCGCCTCGATGATTTCCCAATTATGAACGCCGACGCTGTCGAGCATCAGCGCGGTCGCAAGTCCAGTAATGCCTCCGCCTACGATAGCGATGGTTTTGTTCTTGGCGCCATGAGGTGCGACATGATAGCTGGTGTTGATGGCATTGACGCCGTCGAACCAGGCACCGAGGGCGTCGAATTCATGAAGTTTGGGCAAGCCGGATGCAAGGGCCACGAGCCCCGGGAGAAGGGTGGATGGCTTCATTGTTGATGTTCATCATGTCTCTCGGACCACGATGATATAAATAGAGGGAATGAGGACCTTGCGTTGGAACCTTGAGGATGATATTCTTGCGCTCGTGTCGATCGTTTTCTGCAGTCTCCAAGGTGCGTGATCATCATTGCCGGACTTGGGTGTAGCTAGTTAGATGGGTAGCAAAATGAAGATCTCCCAAAGTGCCATTTGACGTAGGCCTACGCGCCACGATCCAGCGGCATAGAATTTCAATCAACAAAGTGGTATCCGGTGAATCTCCGTCACGGCGAGATTAGTATTGACCATCATCCCATACCACGATTGAAAGCATGAACAAGCGATTGGAGGAAGTCCCACAGTAGCGAAAGAAGAACTACCTCGTATATCCCCTCTCGCCGTCCGCGAGCCACATATTCATGCCTGAAGTGACAGTGATATTACGATCGACTGATCACCATGACCGAGAATATCGAGGCCATTTCGTGTGTAAATCTTCCTGGATGTCTCCGAGGTACCAGAGCTAATCCAACGTGTAGCACTTGGCGAAGCATGGCATTTTCCGACCGGTGTGACCTCAAGACGATCGACCTGCAAGTCGGAGCATTGACTCAATCTTAGGATTTTGGTTTTATTGGCAAAGAGTAGATCATAAGGAGAACAAGAAAAAGAAACGAATGGAAAAAATAGACGATCCCTGAAGAACAAAACACACCTGGGTTTGAAGTCAATTAAAATCTGGGAGCAAACATCCTGCCTATTCTAGAGTGGGGAAACAAAAACAACGAAGACAGTTCGAAATCAATTAATTGCATTTAGGGTATAGTATTATAGCCAACCAAACCAGAAAGAAAAGTCTATATATACAAATAAATCATAACAAAACAAAATTTTAAAAATGTGGCGTGTTCAGCGCCATCAGACAAATCAACCCAGCGACCAAGCCAGCCGACGGAAGAGTCAAGACCCAACCGCAGAAGATAAACGCAAGCTGGCGCCAGTTCACCGCACCAAGATCGTAATTCATCAGAGCGACCCCGGTCGCAGCGCCAGTCAGACACTGGGTCGTCGAGACGGGCAGACCGAGACGCGAGGCAAGGAGCACCGTGATGGCGGCACCCAGCTCGGTCGCGAAACCACGGCTCGGAGACATCTGGGTGAGCTTGTTACCGAGCGATCGCATGATATGGTATCCGTAGAACCAGAAACCAGCGCCGAGCAGTACACCGGCAATGACCAGGAACCAGATGGGGGTTTCGGACTCGGTGTTCACGCTACCGGAGAGGTAGGTCGCGTAGGAACCGGCCCAGGGACCCACGGCGTTCGCCACGTCGTTGGAGCCGTGCGCGATGGACATCATGATAGCCGACACAACTTGGCAGTATGTCCAGAGGTGTTCGACGCGGTCGTCGTAACGGTGTGCGCGGGCATGGATAGCACGAAGGTGATCCGAGTCGTGAGTGATGACGTCGCGGGTGACACCCTGTAGAAAGATGAACTTGATCCAGCCCCAGTACTTGATGGGGTTGAACCAGCTGAGATGTTCGACCGGCTGGAGGAAGCGCTCGTGGGGGCCGATGATGGGCTTCTTGGGCTGGATTTCGGGGGAGGTGGTGGCACGCTGTTCGATGTCGGTGTTGATGGTTTTGCCGTCAGCGGCGCCGTCTTTTTTCTCAGCGTCTTTCTGGCCGGCACGAGTCTCCCCGTAGGCATCCTCGTAGTAGTTGATGACGAAGTTTTCGCCGGTGCCAGGGAAGTATAGAGGGCAGTTGTCCTTGAGTAGCCAGGGACCAAGAGGGAGGTGGTAGAATCGGAGTCGTGCATCTTCCTTGACCAGTCGACGGTGGAAGTAAGGCATGAAGAAAGCATAGGAAACGACAAGACAACCAGCCAGGACACCGAGGATAATACCCACGGCTTTGCCAG
Source organism: Aspergillus affinis (assembly GCF_023601865.1). Classification (NCBI taxonomy): domain Eukaryota; kingdom Fungi; phylum Ascomycota; class Eurotiomycetes; order Eurotiales; family Aspergillaceae; genus Aspergillus; species Aspergillus affinis. The sequence continues at coordinate 152,380 of NW_026515814.1, forward strand.
CGCCGAATGCTTCAAGGGAGGGAGCAGTAGGGGCTTCGACGACGATAAACAACGCCAGGATAGCACCGGTGAAGGAGAGGTAGACGGGAATGAGGCGCATGGCCCACTTGAATGAATCCTGGCGTTCAAGGACGGTGTATTTGAGGATGCCGAAGATAAGGGCCGAGAAGGCACAGGCGATGGCGGGAGCAATACCCCAGGATGCAGCAATCTGAGAGACACTGCCGCTCTTCCACTCCCAGGTGATTTCAGCCTGGGAAGCGAAGCCGACACCGACCAGCGCACCGACGACGGTCTGAGTGGTCGACACCGGCCATCCACGGGCAGTGGCAAACATCAACCAGAAGGCACTACCCACCTCGGCACATCCCATGGCCAGCATGAAAGTGCCGGGCTTGCCCATGAACCGATCGGGCTCGATGATGCCGGACTTGATGGTATCGGTGACACGGCTGCCGAGCGCTACGGCACCGACGAACTCCGTGATCATGGCCAGGATACCGACATGCCACATTTTCAGCGTCCGAGCAGCGACGGAGGTAGCGTAGGAGTTGGCGACATCGTTGGCACCGTTACCGAAGGCGCTGAAGACGAAGGCAATAGAAGTCAAGGCCAGGATCCAGTCGTACGGGGCGGTCTCGAGGGGAATCATGATAGGCAAGAGGTGCCGAGCTGGAAGCTCGAGCTTTCAGAGAGGGAGAAAGTATGAGGAGAGAAGAAAGAAAGATGCGTGGAAGACGTGCTGCTGGACAGAATCGGAGGAAAAAGTGAGCACGCGAGCAAGTTAAGTATCATATTGATGCCATGACCGGGTGGCTGCACACCCTGTGCCAAGGCATCGCGTGGTTTTTCTTCTCGTCGGTCATCTCCATCCAGACCGATTGGAATGGTCGACGAACGTGAGCGCAGCAGGGGATGGTATTGGTTCCTGGGCCCTGGCCTCCGCCGAGAGGAGCGGACTTGGCGCCAAGGAGTCGACGAAGATGCGACCCGTGGACTGCCAATCAGAGGGAGCAAACGAGCACGTTCCTGAGCTGCTGGTTGTCGCCCATCGCCGAGCAGCTCTTAGGCCTGTTGGGTCTGTCTTGGGATTCTTGGGGAGTATCGCCAAGGCCCTTGGCGGGCGGTATTAGTGAAAGACTTTTTCTGCTCGCGTGTCCATCACCAGCCGGTCATTGGTATACTTTTCCAGCAGTGGACCGAGGGGCAGTGCAGCGTTGCCACTGGTCTGGATGGGTCGGAGTGGGTAGAAGAGAGATGCATGAGAGAGTGTGTGAGTGAGGGAATTCCGGAGAGTGCGAGAGGCGAGGGGCACGTGGGACCGGATGGCGCCGTTTGCATGTTTGTCTCTTCTGGGAGCCTCAGGCGCACTCGCCCATCGACTGACTTCTGGCAATGCGATCCTGTCGGCCGGGGATGGACAGCCATCGCAGAATAAACCTCGTCTGGTCCTGGACCACACGTGCGAAAATGTCCGATATGTCGGACAGACTGCCCAATCAGTACGCATGTATCCAAACATCCGAAGCCTCCTCTCTCGCCAGGCAAATTCCCAATGCATCGAGAGCGGCACATATTCCGAGCACTACTAACATTCCGACCACCACCTAGGCCTACCTCATTCTACAAATGCGGCAAAGACTCCCCCGATTCCTCAGGCTGACCTCCTTCCCCGCACGAAGAATTGTAACCTGGTCCAACTACAGTGGTACATCGGTAGGACAGAGCATCGGGGAATCCCCATTCTAGCTCCAGGGCTGAGAGGAATGTCAGCTTGCTTCGATGCGAATGGCTTCATTCAACTGCAGTCATCTCGGCTAATGGCCTGGTCGCGTTATACAGCGGATGTGGCGGCTTGAGACAAGACGACGTTGATTCACATCATGCGCTGAAAGAACAAATTCCTACGGATCCCATTTGTGCCCGCACCTGGGGGTCGATTACACGGTGGTAAGAAGATGTCGATCGAGGGAGGAGGTGTGAGTATAAATATGGGCATGATGACCGACTCCACCTCGTCTTCTTCCACAGAACAGAATCCATTCAATCAACCCAAAAGCTAAACTAAAATCAAAGATCTTCCGGAGACAACCACCATCATGAGGTTCATCCTTGTCCTGTTCGCTGCGCTCTTGAGCGTGGCGGTCGCGACGGAGAACGCAGACCCAGCGCTGGTAGGCTCTATCTCAGGTCCTTCGGCCTTTTGGAGAAATGCTAATCAAGGTAGGCACGCTGCGGAGACTATTGTGACAGGGACAGGGACTGCTACGGCCGTTGTGACAACTGTGACCGAGTGAGTTCTGCCTAGCATCACATTTCGCCCGCTAATCGAGAATGCAGCGTCGACATCGGTGCGTGGATTAAAGGACCGGCGTGGAGTCGGAGGAATAGGTGCACTCCCGATGGTATTCAACATCACCATCGTTCGTATGCTCTGACGTGGGGGATGAAGGCAGGGAATATGGAGTCAAATAGCAGCAGGTTGCGATAGTTTGTCAGGGAGGAATCAACGATAGTGCTACCTCTAGTCTGTCAGCTTCATTGTGTGTGACCGTAAAGTAGAGCCAAAGTAGACCGGAACAGATGATAAGTAGGCATTCATTACGTAGTTCACAGCTTGAGTATCCCGATCAGTGATTCGAACGTTGCACATTAGTCATGATGAAGCTCCCTCGCCATGAAACACCGACGCTTGGTTCGAACGCAGACAATCGACAGACGGAAAGTGGATACGAGAGAGAAATAGAAAGAGACCAAAAGGGAAACGGGGAGACTAGAGTGCAGGAAATGAAGAAAAGCCAAATAGAGGGTCACGAGACCAGGTGATTAAAACAAGCAAACAGCAGCACGCGCAAGGATTATCCATGCGGTCGTCTTTTCACCCGGACGCCCCAATTTCGATCCCTCCTTATCCCATCGGATAATCCGTGTCGTCGAAATCATCCGACACTTCCCCGTCCGCCGCCATACGGGATGGCACCGGTTTCGTCGCCATGGCGTCAGTTACCCGGTCGTGTCTCGGACTGGACCCTTGCGCGTATCGAGCATATAGACTGACGAGCAACAGGGCCAAGAAAGCGAACCCAAGCATGGCCATGGAGGCGCAAGAGAGAAACGGGGCTGCCATCTTGCCGGTGTCGGTCCGCGGACGGAGCGACCTCAGGGGTGTCGTTGAGGAAGAAAAGCCGTTCGGGGAGTTGCAGTCGGTATTTGAGAGGACGTGAAACGGCGATCGCAGGAGTGTGGTAGTATGGCGGGAGTCGACGTCCGTCACGGTGCGGACGCTATTTCCATCGGACAACGGAAAGAGGCGACGAGAATCGAGATTGATCCAGTGCGCGTGGGTCAATCTCCCCTGGTGGCAGGCAGGTGCTATCGGCGCAGCGGTTGCTGGTCCGAGAAGGCACAAACAGAGTAGAGAGGAAAGGCGCATCATGACCGTAGATTCGCGGGCATTCGGAGGAGAGATGAGCGGTTCGGTGGTTATGCCAGACGCAGGAAAAGAAAGAGCCGGACAGAAGGAAGGAAAGGAGGTGTTGGGGTTACACAGCAGGCACCTCGATGCATCTGGGGGTACGGAGTAAACGTCTACAGTACAGGACAAATGCACAGATGCCTGGCTGCATCCCCGCCCGCCGCTCTCGTTGGTCCGCCCACCGCAGGCGCCTGGCCCTAGTCCCGAGAGGGTCTAGGGCCTGTGGACTTGGTTGCGATAAGCTCTTTTGGGATGGCTGACTCAGCGGTCGCCGGTGGTCTGGCCGTTGCGCTGCCACGGATGAGCCTCGTATCGCTGCAGGTGGGGGAGGGGAGGAGAGCGCGGAATTGGTTCTTCCGGTCAGGCAAGCCTTACCTACTGTACGGGCTCTATATATATCTTAGGTATATGTACTCCACTTCGGCTTCATCCGATCAGCGGGAACAGCAGAAAGTATGCGACTGTGAGTACCTGGCTAGAACAGAGTATGGGGTCTTGATCTCGGGTGCCTGCAGTCGCAGACCCTCCGTTCATCTCACAATTGCAGGTACAGAATGGCATCATCAGGTGCTCTGATGGTGAGATGTTACACCTGTGAATATGCCACCAGGAACAGCACCTTTTCTGGACCGTCGACCTCGCGTACAACGGACATTCCGCTACCCGATTGACAAATACATAATTATAGCATACAGACATACGAAGCACCGAAAGATCACATATAATGTCGTCAAGCCTCGCCCTCTCGGCGACATCCCCTGCGTGATTATCTGTATCAAGGGTGAGAAGTATACACAGTTGGCAGCCACATTCCTCAGGCACACCACTCCGCGCCCCCGTCCTACCGGCCGTCACCAGACAGAATGAAGATGCATCTCCTCCTCCTCTTAGCGCTGGTCGGCCTCGCCGTGGGCATTCCAAGTCGCATCCCCTACAATGCGGTACAAAACGGGCCTCCAATGCGTGAATCCGCCGATGCTAACTGTCCTGCTAGACGCTGAGATGTGGCGACTTTTGTAGCACCGATCGGAATTGCCCTCAGTCATCGTCCTGTGGAACGTGTGATTACGTGAGTTGTTCTCATCCTTGAGGTCGAAATGATGGGGAGGAAGCTCAAGCTGATCCGGCTCTAGTTCTATCGTGTGTGTAGGGAGGAGATTTAAGGATGGCTACAGGGGGTGGTGAGAAGACAGTTTAGTATTGTTCGCATGCCTCGGATCAATTTCATCCAGATATTCATCCATGTATTAGGCTCTCCAGCGAGTAATTACCCTAATTAATGCAATATGTAGATCTAAAAACAAGATACCGAAAAGATCCGCTAGACAAGACAAGAGAAATGGCAATGCAATACATCATCCAAGCATGTCATCAACGTCATCCAAAAAAAGAGTATATCATCCAGTCCTGCTTATTCGTAAATGCTCAAGCTCTGCGAAATGTTGCTGCTGGTGCCGCAGAAGGTGTCGAAATCACCACCGTAAGAACTGTCCAATTCATTGACAAAGTCCTTGAATTTCCCGTCCGAGCAGCTGTCTCCAGGGCCGTCGCGACACTCGGCCAGCGGCTGGGGACCGGCGTTGACTAGCACGCGGTAGTAGTCACCCTCGTCGTAGCCGAAGCTATCGCACTCCATTCTCTCGATGGCGATGTTCGTCAGGAAAGACAGGATGCGACTGCTGACCCACGCGCGGTTGTAGTTGATGCGGTCGGTCGGCATGGTGCCGTTGATGTTGTTGGCGCCCGAGAAGGCAGTGTTGTTGTACAGACCCAAGGCGGTAATGACCATGGGTGGCAGCTCGCGGTGGGTGAACGAGACGTACAGATCCTGCTCGGAGGCCGAGTCGTCCAGCAGATCCGTGCTGGCCTTGACCCAGGGGTATCCGACGCGCGGCGTGAAGTCGCGACCGTAGCCGGCGTTGTGGAAGTAGCGGACATCCTCGCCGTACTCAAAGGCCAGCCAGTCGTCCTGCGAGAAAAGCTTCTGCGAGCAAAAGCCCGACGATCCGCGGATGACGGTCTCGTAGCCGCAGAGCTCGAACATGGCTACGACGTCGGAGACGGTGAAGTTGAAGGTCGAGGCCTGGCTGTTGAGGCGCTCAATGATAGGCTTGGTGTAGCGGTCGACCCATTCCTACATACCTCACCGTTAGTATGATGCCCAGAGACAAAGGAAAAAGCGAAAGGAAGGGACATACCTGGGACTGATCGCTTCCATAAGATCCGCTGTACGCTGGACAGCTCTTGTGCGGGGTCAACGAGTCGGCACCGCTGTCCTTGCCCTCCTCGACCTGCTGGAGATGCACGCTGCTGTTTTTCTGGTTGGTGAATCCGGCAATGAAGCCATCGGCGGTGCGCACCGTTCGGTCGGCGCTCGACGACCAGACCTTCTCGGGCGCCTTCAGTCCAGAGTAACGTTTCCGCAAGGTCGAACCCAAGGAGCTGGCCTCCTGGTATCCGACCCGGGTGATCTTCTCCAGATGCTCCTCGTCCACGGGCGCCGACCAGTTACTCAGGAATTGCAGTCCGCGGACCGACGACCAGTCCTGGGTGGTGTTTCGCAGCTTATTGATGAACGGCTCGAGGTAGGACTCGTAGTCGAAGTCATTGGCGTAAATCGCGGCGTGTCGCACAAGGTACGCGGCGCGCGTCACGTTGCATCCCTGGGGCGGCGCTCCGTCCAGAGCCGGGTGTTTGGGGAAATAGTAGGGCGCGATGCCCGTGAGATGCTCGAGGGGGTTGAACTTGGACTCTGCCGAAGCCGTCGACAAAGCGCCGAGGAGGATGACCGAAGAAAGCAGCTGGAAATGCATGGCTCGGAGGGTGGACTGGGCCTGGATGGACTGGATGAGCTTGATACTGAAAAAAAGCTATCCCTGAAGCTACCTCCTTATATACCCTCGACGATCCAGTTGGTCAACCATGCGAGATGCCATGATCGGTGTTGAGGCCGTAGCCTAAAAACAAGAAGAGGATAAACAAACAGCTTCGACTCGACGAGGGCCCTCTGGGTTCTTGGAACGAAGTGGAGCAGGACAGGCATAAGGCAGGGAGGCCGGCCGTGATTAGTCGCTGCCCAGCGGTAGTTGGCGATCGACAAGCCCTAAAGAGCGACATGCCGTCATGGCGGGTCGGGAGAATCCACGCCTGAGTCCGTCGATTGCCGTCATCGTGCCCTGGTTAATTTGATGTTTTTCCCGTGATGCGCGGATGCACTCGGGCCTTGTTTGCAAGTTGCCCCGGATGATGTCAACCGACAGCCCGGCTCGCTATTCTTAGGATCCCCCGGGAAGAACGATTAATTAAGGCCGTTAAACAGGGATAAAGGAAATTACACGGTGTATGCACATGACGTACATACATACATGTGGTGTCCGACCGTAGAGAGATTCGATTATTATGCCCAACATTGGGGTTCGTATATGTACATGACTACGTTGCTTGGCCTGAATTACCTAGGATATGTAGACAACGGCTATGTTTTATGCAGACAAAGACCTAGTATGTCCCTTTAGGCGGTAGGTTAGGCTAGTAGATATTTCTCCAGCATAAAGACAATAACCATTGTTTTTAGATCAGATGATTTTTGAATCTAAACATCCCAAATCGCCGGTTGGCATGCTTTGACCGGAAACGGGCATAACAGGTTGTTGTGAGTGGGAATTATCGTGCCAGTCTTGTGGTTCTCTTTTGTTTGCGTTGATGAGACGGGTTGTATCATTTTCATGAAAATGAATCGCTATGTTGTAATTTTTTGCTGTAAAGATGATTTCCCCTTGCGTGAACCTTTCCGGGATAAAAGTTAGCCGGGGTTGCTGGGACTTGATGATAAATTGGTATCGGCTTTTATAGGTTCGGTGAGGTTGCAAAAGTGCTTTATTTCAAATGCTTTTTGGTCCGGGAAGTCGCTACCCAAAGTATCTCGGAAAGAGAAGGTACTTATAAACTTGTGATTGTGTCGGTTTCAGACATTGGCAGGTAGATTTGACGTAAGGAAGTGGGACAAACGGTTCAATGGGTCCATTGTATTTCCGATCATCCCGGAATACCTCAACATTTTACGCATAGCCAGAGCAATAAAAGTTGCATTGTCTAGAGCAACCTGGCCCATGAGCCAGCGTTTAGTACTCAGTAGGCAGCCCTCCATTCGAAAATGTCTCTGTGGCTTTGTCAAACTGTCTGGTGCTATCGTCTGGTGCTGCCATTGCCCGTTTCTTGTGAACGGTGGCGAGAAGAACGCAACATCATCCAAAACCGACTTCATAGCCGCTTTCGAATTTCTGAGAGAATGTGTCAAAGTTCCTTCGAGCGATGATCCAGATATATGCAGACATGAGAAAGAAGACCACTGTCTGCCTCGTGTCGGATCACCACGGTGCCGCGTTGGTAGTAAAATGATCTTGGACAAGAGCGGCCTTTAGCTCCTTCCGAGGAAAATGCTCAATTCCAGACTGCGATTTCAAGGTGCGAGACTACCGGCGTATATCTTCGGTGGGAAAAACTGGCCGCCCTTGGCGTGATTGGGGGTCCTCCCGATCATGTCGTCTCGAGATTGGTGCCTTCGATACCACGGCCCAAAACGAAAGATACCTAAGGGTACGGCTGCCGTTTTAAAATGGATGAAAGAAATCAGGCCAAAAAGCAAAACCTGCGAGCCAACGGTTGCAGAATTGATGTGCAAAATGCGGATCCAGCAACATTGAAAGTGTTGTAAACGTACCTGCATGAGTCAGTTGAGAAAGTTATTGTAAGAGAAAGGACAAATGGCTTACAACGAGTGGATTAAATCTTGGAATTAATCGAGGTGAAGCAATTCTTGACGACAACAAAACAAGCAGTATCCACTGAAGACTTCTGCTTTCCTGTATGTGGATCGAAGCGGCTTGCGGTAAAATCGATCGATGATCGTCCATGAAGGACGGGGGTCTTTAACAAACAGACAGTCCACCAGCATTTGACTTCACATATTTATGTTTTTCCCCCCAGTGGTGTTGGGGGGGACAAAGCTCCTGGGTTGAAGCCCAACCTGGCACAGGGTCTTCGAAGGCGCGGCTGCAATTGTCCACCTGATGATATGATTGACAGATCTGCAGATCGATGGTTGTCCAGTATCATCTGATTATGTTGGTAAGGGGCCATTTCTAAAACTTCCTGTTGTCTTTGTCCGTCTAATGAATAATAATGGAAAGGTGTGGTATAGGCTTTCATGGATTTAGTCCTAGAAGAAGTAAGATGAGCGGCATGATGATTCAAGGACAGTCCAATGTTCTATGAAGATCTTGCTCAAGGGATGCTCCACCTAGATGAGAACGATAGCTCAAGAGGCTGGGGATGGGGGCAAGAGAAGGGATATTATAGTAACTCAAGCCTTCGAATGGGACAGGCCCATGATGAAAACAGGAGTGAATCGGGAGACATCTTGTTATAATTTTTAGATATTCACAGATTGGTCGGGAATGAAGGAAGCACTGAGTCTTTATAGCTCACTAAGTTTACGATAGATTCCAGTGAATTAACTTTTTTTATATGGAATAGAATATTTATGAGCAAGTTGAGCAAAGTAAAAGGCGGTCCGGGAACACCAAAATCAGCACCCAGAAAAAACACGTCTTTTCCACGCGCCAATCAACAGTAGAGGTCTTCTGGCCCCTATAAACCACCATTAAGGCTCTGAGACCCCGTGGTGGTAGTGTATCGCACGCGTCACCCCCCGGAGCGGGCAACGTGGCCTCTTAGCCCACGGAGGAACTGGATATGCTAGATACCCCAACACCGAGCCGCTGGCGCTCAGAGGACCTGATAAACTTGCCCAGTGACAGTAGCGTAGGAACCACACAGCTGGATGAAAATCGAAGCTATGGACACCGGCGACCCGGGGAGTCCAGCAAGACCCCCAGCCGGGCCAGCGAGGCCCGGAGCGGAATCAGGCAGAGAAAGACCTTACAGAAGGCCTTAATGGGTAGATCACAGCATCAGAAATCACTCCTAAACGTGAACGCACAGGCCCAGATGATAGCAGGGGCCGTTGAGGCGGCCCAGAACCAGCAGCAGAACGCGTAACAGGCTATCTGGGAACAGCTACAGGCACAGCTGGCTGAGGAACTATCCAGCTGGAAGGCAGAGCAACAAGCCCACGAAGGGATCTACCTAGAACGGATTACAGGACTGGAAATAGAAGTCAGCAAGCTTCGCACAGAACTTAAAGAGGCCCAATATACTATCCAGCAGTTCAAGTTGCCCAATCAAGATACACCAACGATTAACACGCAGCTAAGACAGGCAAATCGACACGTTACAAACTAGAGGCCTAGGGCTAAAGGATCGGCAAGCCTGAGCTCAAGACAAAAACCGACATTTGCAAATTTAGCAGCACTACTCTCTACGAAACCGGGAGGGCAGGGATGGCAAGAAGTTCCTTAGAAAAAGAAGAAATACCAGCAAGAAAAGATAACTGCAGCAGTCAGCCAACCTGACTCTACAAAACTCTAGCCAGCCAAAGACTCCCTGAAAGAAGCGCGGAGACTGCTGTTTCGCCGGGATAGCAACAAAGACGCCCCAAGGTCTGAAAGGGAAGACATTATACTGGCTATCAATCGAGCAGTAGCAGAGAAAGGCCTCCCAATATTTATCCGGGCGGTAGATGCAGGATACACTAACACAGGAGCGATTACAATTCTCATGGAAAGAGGTACTCTGGCCTCGATGCTACTACCCGGGTATAAAGATCTGTTGGTCACTGCAGCCCGGCAGGCAGACCCAGCAGTGATATCTGTTGAGTTGCCGGAACAATGGCATCGTATAAAGGCCCATAGGGTCCCAATCAGAAGATATCTTACCGGTGGGCTGGGTCTAGCTCGCGAAGAAATTGAGCTGGGTACCGAGTATCAACTAAAGAAGAATCCAACATGGTTCCGAAGCTCCAAGGAGCTACAGGACACTGGTCAGAAAGGATCAACTATCGTTATCACAGTTGGCTCACTAGAAGAGACTCGGAGACTTCTAATCAATGGCATTCGCTTCGGAGGATCCCGGTACAGGACAGAGCAATACTGGGAAATAGGAGCAGATACAGTCTGCCCCCAATGCTGCCAGCTGGGCTACCGCAGTTTCAAGGCCTGCAGGGACCGCCCACCATGCTGCTTTATATGCGCAGGCCCTCACGAAGGCAGCGAACATGTCTGCTGGGTAGTAGATTGCCCGGCTAAACCAGGAGCCTCCTACCAATACACTCCAGCCAAGTGTGGCACATGCGGTAGTCCACATCCAGCAACAGCGGGGAATTGTCCAGCTAAACGGGCAGCGAGGAAGGAACTGAGAAAAAGAGCTACAGAGCCTAAAAACAATTCTCAGGTAACTGAGGATTCCCGGCAGATAATCAACCAGGAACCGGCCATTCTAAACTCGCCATAGTTTACTGTAGTTAACCGAGACCGGTATAGATCACATTTACAGAACAGCTCCGCTCCCGACAGCCCCCAGACCAAGCAGAATACGGGGTCTGGGCTGCCGAATACCAGTCAGGGGGACACTGAGATAGTGGGTAGTGATACCCCAGAAGAGTCAGTGCCCCATTAATGCAATTACTCTAACATAACTGCCGCAAGACTTACGCAGTCACCATTGCGGCTTTAGAGGCAGGGCTGGAGCTAGGGGTGGGACTAGCGTGCCTACAGGAACCGTATATTGCTATGGAGTTCTAACATGCAGGATATCAGGTATACTGGCCAGAGGCAGGGTCCCTCAAGGACCGGCGGGTGACAATAGTAATCCGGCGTGATCTAATGAGTAAAGTAATTGTGGAGGCGCGAACAGACCTCCTCAATTACCCATACTTTATAGTGCTAGATGTATGGGAACTGAATCGAGCCCGAAAGAAAACCCGAAGAACCCGGATAGTCAACTGCTACGACAACTGGCTGGGACCTGGCCATTACTGGCAGGGGTATAGTGAAAGACAGAGAAGAGCTCTAGAAAATGTTAGTTAAGATCAGATCATTCAGGGAAGATATCTGCTTCTCGGAAACTTTAACGCCTATAGCCCTCTATGGAACCCTCTTATAAGAGCCCGAGTGAATGCGAGACCACTGGAGGAATTAATAGGTGTAGCAAGTCTCTATATCAATAATGAGATGGGGGTCCCTACTAGGCCGAAAAGAACCCCAGGGATCTCAATTATAGACTTGGCTCTGATTACAGCTAGTATGGGATCTCTAGAGATATAAACAATTGACCAGGAACACCTAACCGGCTCGGATCATAAACTACCGGTTATAGAATGGGCATCCCTAGGGGAAGCTTCGACAGCACCCTTGCAGGAGATAATAGGGTAGCAAATTCAGGCACTTCAGGCTAACACACAAGCTCTGGAGAAAGCGAAACAGGATTGGCAGATAGAAGCAAAAACCAGGCCCCTTCTGAAAAATACTTGCTCATCAGAAGACCTATCCGGAGAGGCTATCTGGATCCAGGAGACCCTAACAGCAGTACTGAACCGACATGCAAACCAGTTACGGGTAACCCCAAGATCTAAACGCTGGTAAGGTTCAGAGATTAAAGAAGCCCGCAGGACCTACAGCCAGGCAAAACGGGTATGGCAGAGACAGGAAATCTCTATAACAGAGCTAAAAGAAGTTCGGAATCATTACTACCGTACTATCCGGCAAGCGAAACGGACCTGCTGGGAAGCCTTCCCGGAAGGGGCAGCAGACCAGCCAGGCCCAGGGAACATTGCTAGGTACTGGCAAGCTCTGCACTATACGAAACCAAGAATTACTACAATAATCCTAACTCTGCGCGGACCGCAGGGACAAGTTGCTAGCTCAATTGATAAGAAAGAGACTCTGGTTCGGGAAATAGCCTTCCCCCGGGCAACAGAAGTTAGTGAAGTCCCTGAGGTCTCTCAAGGGTCCTGGCACGATTAAGTGGATGAGAAGATGGTTAGACATACTCTATTCTATCAGTCTGTCCAGAAGGCACCAGGAATTGACAGACTTAACTTTCGGGCTCTCCGGCTCCTATAGGACTGGGATAGTTCCAGAATAGTTACTTTCGCTTAACAATGTTTTTGACTGGGATTACACCCGCCGACATGGAAGATAGCGAAAGGCATTTTGCTCAGAAAACCTAACAAGCCAGATTACTCAGCGGTAAAGGCTTACCGGGTAATCAGACTACTCAATTGTCTGGGAAAGGTCATTAAAAAGATAGTAGCAGATGCAATTGCCAGTTATTGTGAGACAATAGGAGCCCTGCATCCAGGACAGATGGGCAGCCGCAAACAACGAAATGCTATAGATGCGGTAATATGTCTGATACAGACTACTTATGAAGCTTGGAAACTACAGCAGCTTGTAGGAGCTCTATTCCTTGATGTCAAAGGAGCATTTGATCATGTCAATTCGGGCAAGCTGATAAAATGGTTAGCTGAATTAGGCTTAGATGGGGACCTGATCCGATGGGTACAGTCGTTCTTAACTGACCGGTAGGTTCAGCTACAGATTGACAATATACAGTGTCTACTACAGCCTATTAAGTCAGGGGTGCCATAAGGCTTACCGGTATCTCCCTTTATCATATACCTCAGCGGCATTTTTGAGGTAATAGAAAGAAGAGTACCAGAGATCCAGTGTATCTCATATGCAGATGACCTAGGTCTGACAGCCTCAGGACACTCTGTTAGAGAAATCTGCGACAAACTGCAAGATACAGCCCGGGTGGCTATTGAGTAAAGATATAAGAATATAGTCCAATTTGATACAGGAAAGACAGAAACAGTTCTCTTTACCCGCAAGCGTGACCGTACACTCAAGGACCAGATTCAGCGAGCCCGCATGGAATTAGGAAAGCAGTTAGTTCCCTTTAACTTAAAAGCTACCAGATAGCTTGGGGTATAGCTTAATTCCGGTCTAAATCTTAAGGCGCATTATCAAATCTGCATGCGCAAGGCCCGAGCTGCGGAGGCCCGAGTGCTACGATTATGCCAGGGTCATGGACTCGCCCCAGGACTGGCACGCCAGGTGCAGGTTGCGGCAGTACAGTCGATAACTCTTTACGGGACTGAGCTCTGGTGGCAAGGTCAGAGGGACCGGCAGAAAGGTATACAGCTGATGATCAATCGGCAAGCTCGAGCTATTACGGGCATGTTGAAAACTACTCCAGTTAGCCCCTTAGTCCGTAAAACGGGATTGATATCAGCTGAGGTCTTACTAGAAGCCCAGCAATTGGGATATACAAACCGACTGCTTGGGTTACCAGAAGATCATCCTGCTAAAAAAATCTTTCCAGTGAGCTTTCGAGAGAGAGACTAACACGCCCAGCCTAGCGAACAGACCCCAGGGAATCGACAGTAGGCAGAAAGCAGTAGTCGAGGACTATAGTCACTAGAATAATACCTAGCCCGACAACTAGCTAACATCCTGCTAACAGATCCATCCAGTGGCTTTGAAAGCCTGTTACAACCAACCAGCAACTGTTTCCCGGGTGTTATAAAGATCCTGCCTAGTCAGGAGGCCCTGAAAGCTGCACAGGCTATTCCCTTTGGACAGGCTATCTGGTCGGACGGTTCAAGGCTAGAAAACGGTAGAACTGGAGCGGGAATTGTATGGCAAAACCCAGTAGGGATATAGAAAACCCGAAGCTTTCCACTGGATAAAGGACATGAGGTCTTTGATGCCGAAATTCTAGGAGTAGTGCGAGCTCTACAGATGGCAAAGACGGTAAGAGGCCAGAGACCGATAACAGTCCTATTAGACTCTCAGGCTGCCATTGCCAGGCTGCAGCATACCCAATCAGGGCCAAGACAGGCTCTAGCAGTGCAGGCGCATACAGCTGCTCAGGAACTGTAAACCCAGGGTCGCAAACCCACTATACAATGGGTCCCAGGGCATGCAGGGATAGAAGGAAATGAAAGAGCTGATCAGGCAGCAAAACTGGCCGCTAGCAGACCTCCAGGAGCTGGTCCAAGAGAGATATCTTTGGCCTTTGCCCGCAGAGCCCGGACAGAGGCTATTCAGGCATAAAGACAAGAATGGCTTACCAAGGAGCTCAATCAGCGATCCCAACAGGCCCAACAGTCCTACAGGCCATACAAAACCTGGCAAATTGATCCATTAACCGCAGTGGCCCCCAAACACCTGTTAAGCCGCTACTTTCAGCTGAAATCAGGACATGCAGCTATTGGGGTATATTTACACCGGATCAAGGCCCGGGAGGACATGGAATGCTAGGGATGCGGAGTATCAAAGGAAAATTTATACTACCTTTTCTTTGAATGTCGACAATGGCGACACCAGCGGGGCAAGCTCTACAGGGACCTGAAAAAGGCAAGAATGATGAGACCTACTGCTGCAGAAAGCTGCCCGGAGGGAAGACTTTTTGGGGAGCCCAAGGCCACGGGAGCTCTGCTGCAGTTCCTAGCCAACACTAAAATAGCTCTTACTCAAGGTTACCTGCAAAAGACTGCAGAAAGAGCCCGTGTCGATGACGAAAGGGGCCTAGAGGCGTTAGAAGAAGCGGATAGGACAGGAGAAGGATAACAAGAAGGGTAGCCTAAGCTGGCTAGGCCAGTTTAGGCTATACCTATCCTGCTTTGACAAGGAGAGCACTCCCGGGAGGCTCAAAAGCCCTGCGCACACAGGCGGTTTGGGGCGAGGAAAAGGATTAGAATGATTATAGAAGGGGGCGAGCCCCAGGAACTTATTGGAACAAGAGACCATGGGGCGGATGTTGGGGCTCAGGTTCATGAAATACGGTCTGTTATAGCTCTAGGGCTCGATATGGACAATAAACCTGATTAAATAATAATAATAATATTTTATGAACAAGATGATATGACCGGAAATTGTTGGACCGGCGTGTTTTAGGTTAAACACGTGCTAGAACTGCAATGCCTAATGACAAGATAGGCGCCAAGAGGTCGCGTGTAGAATGGTGACAGAGAAGAAATTGGAATAATCATAGTCCTTCAGAAGCTTCGGCCTCTTGAACAACATTCATAAAGACTTCCTCCAAAGTTGGTTCGATCAGGGTATACTCCTCAAACACTTTCATAGTCTTCGTTTCTGGAGCCGAAGATCCAGCGCTACCAGCATAAGCTTGGCTACCCATGGTCGCGGTACTCCCCTTCAAGCCCTCCATGATGGACATGATCTGTCCCAAGTTCCGCTTCTCGTACTTAATAAAAAATTCAACCAATCCTTTCATATCAGAGTACTTCATAGCATGAAGACCTGCTTTCGAAAAGGACCTCGTCACTTCGTGCTTGGCCATTTCGGTACCGACATCCTCGCAGCGCACACCTCGTAGTCGAAAAGCACCGCCATAGGAGTCATTGAGCGAATTCAGCGTCCCAGAAGCGAGCAACCTGGTTCGCATAATCGCAACACTTGAAGCCAGAGCTTCGGCCTCTTCCATACTATGCGTTGTTAGAAGGATAGCTCTGTTTGTACGGATCCTCTTAAGTGCCCGCCATAGAATCCGCTTCGCGCCGGCATCTTGCGCGGTAGAAGGCTCATCAAGGAGGATTAAAGACGGGTTCCCTATAGAAAAGATATTAGCATCGCGCACATTCACAATAAGAGCTCCTGAAAAACCTACCAAGTAAAGCGATCGCAACTGTCAACTTCCTCTTAGTTCCACCACTCAACGCCTTGGCCGCCACCTTCTGGTACTGCGTGATATCCAACGCATTCATGACCTCATCCACATTCTCTTTGACCCTTTGCAGCCCCTTCACGGCGGCATAAAATTCCAGCGTTTGCCGTACGGTCAAATTATCAACCGCATCGTCCTGCGGACACACTCCGATATTCAACCTCGCTTGTCCAGGTTGCCGAGACATCGAAATACCATTCACGTAGACGTTTCCGTAGTCCGGTTTCAGCTCCCCGCGAATCATATTAATAGTGGTCGTCTTACCGGCACCGTTCCCACCCAATAGTGCCAGAGTCTCGTTCGCCGAGATGGAAAGTGAGACATTCTGCGTAGCGAACGAGCTCCCGAAGTGCTTGCTGACGCGATCGACTTCGAGGATCGCGTTTTCTGGCACGGCCTGCGATCTCTCCTCGCCGACAATATTTCGCGTGCTCTCGAAGGAAGTCATCTCTGTATCGTCCACCCTGTGGTGCACTCTGACGGGAAGCCTTCGGCGCCAGAAAAACAAGGGTCCGAACCAGTCTGTGCTACCGTATTCATGGAGCGCTAGACAACCGATGAGGAAGAGACATTGGTAGGTCAGATTTGCGTAGACACCGCCATAAAGGTCGTAATCGAAGGGATAAGCCGTATACCGGTCTCCGAACTTTCCGCACAGGACGTCAAACGTGTTCATGCCGACGAAGAGAGCGCGAGCGAGATTTGCAGCGGGGGCGATGAGACCGAGCCCGGCTTGGAGGTAGTCGTAGACTGCACAAATTAGTTGATTAGTTACACATTCGGAACAGGGGGCTTAGTAAAATGGAATACATACTGTCCTGCTGAGAATCAACCGAGCCGCTATACTGATTCGCAACGTAGGAGATGAAGTAGAGAACGAAGAGCACAATGTGGATTCCCAACGCCGCGAAGAACCCTCCGCGACGTACCATGTTAGAAATGAGATATGCACCAAGATAAGATGCTATTCCAAAGAGAATAAAAGCGCCGAAAATGCAATCTGGTCGGTACCAGACATCGTTGATCGGGTTGACGAAAAGGAGTCCGTAGACAACCAGAGCTAGACGGAGTCAGTCACCGAGGATAGAAAACGTGCTGAAATAAATACCTTCGACAAGAATGAATTGGAAATCAAATAGGAGGTACGCTGTCCAGAGCGCAAATGGGGAGACACCGTTGCTATATTGCAGCGCGCGTACCTTGGAAATTCGCTCGTACACTGTAGATATTAGCAAATAGTTCTGAGATCCTCATTAAAAGAAAAAAGTACTTGGATAAATGGCAGTTGTCGAAACAGCTGCCATGAATGCAACTACTATTAAAATAGAGATCGGCATATTCCTCCAGTCATGCACCGGCTGTACATGGCGAAATGTCCGCAGTGTCGTCGACACCAACCTCGCCTGATTGTCCGCTGTCGAGTTGGCAAGTCGATTTGTCAGGAAGCTGAAGGCATTGATTCCGTTTGCTGTGAAAATTAGCCGAAGTTAATTTCATCAGGTTGCCAAACCTACCAGCATAATAATAGCTTGCATCGTGGTAAAAGATTGCGTTATCTGGGGTAGGAGCGTATATGCCGAAAGGAATATCTCCAAAACTTTTGAACATAGCTTTCTCAAAATCATCTTGGCTGTTGACGAGCATCCTGTCTTTCAAAGTTTGTGACTTGGACCCGGAGAACATCGACGCACTATGTTGATTAGCACTAGAAGCCTATAGTTGAACAAAGGTAGGCTCACAAGCTTTCGAGATAGAGAATATCCTGTGTATCACTAGAAAATAGCCTTTGTGGTCCTAGGACACCCGCATAAACTCGCTCTGTAGTCATCGGAATATTCGGTGTCATCGCCTCCATCAACGGAGGGAATTCAGCCCCACGGGGATGTTCATACCTCTGATACATATTCTCACACGTATCGAGGGCCTTCCAATCATACATGGCATTGGTCAAGGCCACTCCGACTAAAATCGGAATGACAAGATTGACCGCGTACACAGTCAGTCCAGACCACTGCATGAGTAACTGGCAGCGCTTTCGGAAGAGCACCCATATCTGGCGAAACACTCCCACTGAACGTCCGACATCCAAGCTTAGGTCCTGACCAGCATATTCACTCTCCATAGCGAGGATCTTATCTTCAACAGCCGTGGTCGAGTCATCGGGTATCTCCTGCTCGCCGACAATTCCATCACCACCGATGGCGTTGACAGCGGTACCGTATTCTGACGTTGTTTTCAAGAAGACTTGCTCAAGAGTAGGGAAAGTGATATGGCAGGCAAGCCCATCTCGTATCCGCTCGAGTTCAAGAACTTTCTGAGTAGCTTCTGCGGACGTCGCAGCCTTGCAAGCGATTTCGTCGTCGTCGTCGTCGTCCATACGGATTCTGTAGCTATCCCCGTATTGAGACTTGAGGAAAGTGCTAGAGCCCTGGCAGACTAGGCTCCCCTTGCACATTATCACAATGTGGTCGGCCAGAACGTCCGCCTATTGATTGTTAGCAGATGGACCTGCATAAAGCACACGATGCATACCTCGTCTAGGAAGTGGGTAGTGAGAACAGTGGTGCGATGACGTCGCCCTTCCTGGACAATATTCCAGATATTTCGTCGAGATAATGGGTCCTGAGTGATTTAGTGATGGTTATGAGAATCAAAGATAGGGAACACACCAGTCCACTGGATGCTTCATCTATACAGCACACCTGCGATCCCCCGGCAAATGCAATAGCCAGCTGCAGTCGACGCTTCTGCCCACCACTGAGCGTTTCAGATGCTGCATGAGCCTTTCCTGTCAGATCGCATTCAGCAATCACATCATCTGCATTTTTAATGACAGACGCATCGCCGCCGGCAGTCTTAAGTTTCGCCCAGATTCGAACATGTTCGTTCACGGTGAGAACGTCCCAAAGAACCTTAATCATTAGCACATAGACTCAATACAGAGGTGTAACAACATACATTATTCTGCGGGCACAAGCCAAATGAGTGTCCTTCCCGACTGAATTGAATTTTAGAGCCTTGATCCACCTTGGTCATGCCGGATATACACTTCAGCGCAGTGGTCTTCCCACTTCCATTCGGACCCAACAGGAAGGTAACGGAACCCTTCTGCACCTCAAAACTCAAATCATTCACAGCCTTTTTGCCACGTTTGAATGTCTTTGAAAGGCGTCCTAATCGAAGGGCCACGTCATTCGAGGACTCCGTCCATTCGCGTTGTTTTGGTACACCCCATCGGAAATGTTCCACGAGGAGCGTGCCGGCTCCGTAGATGAGTATTTGCAAGGAAAAGAAAAGAAGGAACAGATATCCATTTATGGCCTGATCCTCCTCCTGTGCTTGCATATCTGGGAAGCCTCGCTCCGTAAACTCTGCTGTCGCTATATCTCGGATGAGGGTCGCCCAGGCGTAGGAAGGAAAGACGAACGATAGGCCGGCAATTTCGCTTGGATTTCGGAAGGAAGTCATACTCTGCGCGACTGTCACAACTCCGAGAATGAATGTGAGGATGCAAGTACACAGACCGGCTGTCGAAGATTTCGCGAAGAGAGAGCCCATGCAATGAGCCGAAACGACGAACGAAAAGCACGCGAGAAGCATGAGGATAAAAATGAGCCCAGTCGAGGTGCGTGTGAAAAGCAGCTCGCCAAGCATCAGCGAGGAAATGATGACCCCTGGAACATAGAGAATGCAAAATGAGAGTATATTTGACAAAATGCGAGGAATCGTGCCGACGCCCTGCGCCATGAGAAGCTCCGCGACAGAGTTTTGTCGCTCTCCTGCCACGAAACTGCTGATGTGGTAGGTTGCAACCAGAAGGAGGAAGACAAATAAAGGGGCGGCGAAATAACTGACGATGGAAAGCCAGTATACTTCGCCTGATACATCAGTCGTACTGGAGCCAGATTCGTCGAAATATCCACTAAACATTCTCTCGGTTGGCTTCTTAGTGGAGGAGAACCCCCCAATCCGGGAATCCAAGGCCCACTGGATCGGAAGAACGCGTCTCGACAGGGCAGATTGTCCAGGTCTGTAGCTGTAAGGTGTGTTCTTGATAACATCCTCATCGATTCCGATGTTGTATTCGACATGGGTTGCGTTGAAGGTGGTGAACATGACCGAGGCAAAACAATCGCTGGTTCCATGAATGGACTGTCTGCAGTTTTCATAGAGCTCGTTGGGATCATCTAGAATTCTGAAGTCACGCCCTTTCATATCAGGTGAGTCTCGAATATTTTCCAAAATGTCGATGAGTCGCTTCTCCCTCATTCCATTGATCACAAAGACCAGTCGTTTCGAGGAACTAGAGTCAATGGCATCTGCGAGGTCCAGGACAGGCTGTCCGGTGCGTGTGATTCCATTGGATGAACTAATGTCAGGTTGAATTTCTTTCAAGTAAACAAAAATGATCGTGATGATAATTGGTAGAAGAAGTGTCTTGACAAATGTCGCGATAGGGGATTTGAAGAATATCAAGAGATTCTTATGAATGAGTGTAAGGGTTTGATTATATAGACGACGCGATTGTATTAGAGGAGCCATAATAGAACGTAGATGAGTTGGATCTTTCGACGATTCAGAAATTGTCTCTGGTCTTCCTATGTACTAAGTATGAGCTGGCCCCGGAGCTGTCCTACTCCTGTGTACACCGTATATTAATACGCTCTAATTCCGTGCATCCACGAACTTGAACCCTGGCAGTTTTGGCATATGCACAACATCATTGGCGGACCAGATATCCTTTTTTCTTCTAAAATTCCTTTCTTCCTTTTCCCCAGGCGCTTTCTCGCCGATCGTTGGCTGTGTTGGCAGATAGGCACCGAGAAAGACCCACCGAAGCGTCGCCCTGTTGCCCTATAACAGCTCCCAATGACTAGATCGGGAGACGGACGGGTTTCGATCTGAAACAGGTACCAGTTCCCATTTGTAACAAAGAATGCCTTTACGGGCTAGTTTACCGTGTACGATGGTCCACAACTTCCCGAGGACGTGCATCCATGAGTTTTCACAAATTACCCATTCCTCCCCATCCACGAGATTTTCTCTTTTGAATAACTAAGAGATATTGTACGAACTTAATCATTTCCTCCAACTTCTTATAAATAAGACACTGGATATCAGGCACACTGTGATGTCGATTTGAAAACGTCGATGTCCTCATTTGACCAGAGTTGCACCACGGATTTTTCTATTTTCAGTTGACAAACGTACTGAAACTCCATTTCTTAGCTCCACAGCCGCATAAGGATGCCCACAGATCGACACTAAATTTTCAATTGGTGGCCCGTGGATGTCAAATTTAAGGTGACAAGCAAAGGGCAAAGGATCCAGGAACCTGGGTGCTTATTCCTACGATCCACCTGTTCCCGCGTCCTGGCTCAATAATAGTCAACGCTTGGTGGCTGAGCTGCTCCTGGCTGTTTCAGGTGGGTGAGACAGCTCTTGGCGGTTGCCTACACCGTACAGAGTACAGAGTCCTCCGTGAGTACTCCGTGAACTCCTTTGGACAGTACAAGCTCGGCATCCCCGTCAAGCCATGGCCCCTTCATTGAATGGTTGTGGCTTCAATGCTCCTCTAAGATGAGATTGCTTTCGGGCTCTATCGATAAGTCCAGGTGCACCATTGTTTCACGTGCTCGTTGGTCTACAAGCCAAGGCAGACTAGAGGCTAATGAGGTGTATGTTCCTGATGGTATGGGTGCCAGTCGTGGCCAGCTGAGGTTTCTGTAGCCTGGAACTCAACAGGTTACCCTTGCAACAAGAGGAATTAAGAGATGACGTGGGTGCGGCTCTAATATTAGAATTTGGGGCCAAAAAAGCCTTATATGTTGAATAAGGTGTGTGCCCCTTTTGTCCAATGTTGGCCATACAGAGTGCACAGTATTATTGTCAATAATCTTCAATTGAACGTTCATAATTTACTCTGAAATATTGTCGAGCAAGCTCCGACCTCTTTGACCTAGTATAACTTGGCCTGGTCGTAGAATTTACGGAGAATGTGAATAACTTCCTACTTCCAAGGCTGAATTCGATGTATCAATCTTCTTTGTTAGGCGTTTCCCATCTGCTGCCAAGTCAGAAACTCCATTCACTGTCTGCTAATCCGAGACACCCTAGGACTTGGCAGCGCATGATTATCATCTTTTAAACTGTGGATCAGATGAATGATAGGCCAAGATGATTAACATGAAAGAGGTCCCCGTGAATTCAATCATCTGGGTTATAAAACGCACTGTTTTAAGTGCTCGTCATCGGCTGCATGAAAACCGGCATTACCTTGCCTCTATCCATCGCTGCTCAATGGAGTACTAGCACAAACGATTTTTCTATTTCGTCGTCGAATGACCCCAAAGTCCTGAAGGTGCTGCCCCATAATTCTCCTATCTTTTCTGAACACGCTCAACTGCTTTCTCTGGCAATTCTTGAGTCTCCAAGGGTCCATGTCACTACAGAGTCAATGGCGGTAACGCTTCTGTTTCGTTAACTTCACTACTGCACTATACTCGCTATCTGTGGCATCTGAAACGTTGTTCTATGTGGGTTTTGCTTTTTCTTGTTCTTTCTTTGTTTCTTTTCCCCAATACTGAAACTAGCTACCTGTTCAAGTATTCAAGACGCGCGAATCGAATTCAGTTCTACAGCCTTCCTGCTTCACGTACACCCGCAGGAATTGCACTGTTGTTTTGGTCCTCAGATCGCTTTACCTTTAGGGGTCTCGGTATGACTCCGAGCTCCTATACCCGATAAAACCTCCAGGACGGAGTGTAGTCCCTGGATAATGGGCTCTCAGAAATTAACGCGCGCATCAGCTCGATAGGCATGCGGTTCTCCTTCAAAAACCGATCATGGAAATCCACCTCCCGAATGAAACCTCCCTCGCCCTCGACCACTTCCTTTCGCAGCGCATAAATTTGCAAGGCTCCTAGCATGTAGCCAGCCTGATATAACGGCGAGTAATCGCCCGCCAGTGACCTTCTTACCTCACCTTCCGCCGTGGCTCGTTCGTGCCCAACCTGATCGACAAGCATATCAATACACTCCTGCGCTGTCATACGCCCGAGATGGAAGTTGATTGAGAAGACGATCCGGGCGCATCTATGCAACCGCCAGAAAAGCATTCCAATGCGGTTCTGCGGTGTCTTTGCGAACCGATCGTCATCCCACAGAATCATTTCCCAATACAATGACCACCCTTCAATCCAGAATGGAGTGTCGAACAGTTGCCGGTACGGTCGATGCCGCGCGTTCATGTAGAATTGCAGGCGATGGCCGGGGATCAGTTCATGAAAGACAGTCGCGCGAGCAAAGTGGATGTTGTTTCCACGCATACTCATCAGCTTAGCCTCATGGTCCATAGTTTCCGTCGGATAAGACACGATGATCGATGACCCTCCCAGGAAGAAGGGATTCACTTTCTGTCGCTCCGGCGACATCATGAACATCTGCCACGTCTCTTTCGCGATCTGAGGCACGGTGATCAGGCCAAGTTCCTCGACGAAGGAGATTGCTTCGTGCGCTAGCTTTTTAACCAATTGTGTCTGCTGCCCTGGATCGACGTAATCATTCTTGACTTCCTCCAGTGCCTTTTTCCAGTCATCTTTGAATCCCATACTCTGCGCTGCTTTCTTCAGTTCTTTAATACACCATTCAAACTCCTTCTCTCCGATCGCGATGATCTCTTCTGGCGTGTAAGGGATCATTTCCGCTTTCAACTCGGCGAGCAATCCCTCGCGGTAGATTGGCTCCCCCACGATAACGTCCTCATCGCCAGGTTTGATACCAACGAGCTTCTCACGGATCGCCGATGACAGTCGTGTCAAAGAGTCGTCAATCTCACTATAGGGACTGGCCACCCACCAGTCAAACAAGGGGTCGTAGCCTTTGTAAAAGTCAAACCACTCGCAAAGATGTTCGCGCAGGTCATCGACGGTCTTTGCCGCCCGGAAGGCGCTCGACTTGTTGATGCTTATTTTCTCCGGGGTATATTCTACCGTGCCTATAACGGTGGCGACATCCTTCTGCGTCCGAAACAATATGCCAGCAACATCCTTTGGTATCATTGGTACCACATTCTCCCGTGCCTCGCATAATTCGACCAATGCTGCAGCAAACGGCAGTAGGGGTGTCGCTTTCTCGTCCCGTTCCACATTCAATTCAAGGTCGCGGAGCTGTCGTTCCAGATAATTTTTGAGAAGAAGATAGTCGACTTTTTCTTCTTGGTAATAGAGATCGAATGGTTGCTCACTAAGCGATCCCAGTTCGGTGGTTATGTATTCTCTTAATCTTCGCGTTCGCTTCGAAGATATACCTATCGACAGAATGGTTTGAATTTCTTTCAGATCCTCTGTAACCCGTTCGATGCGATCGCGCATCTGGACAGTTTCAGCGCGATGAAATGGGAGTCTGCGGAATGAGGTAGTAGACACCATGCTGCCAATTGATCTAATATTGAGGCGGGAGTATGAACATCTGCTCTCTCTCTCCTAGCGGCCAACGCAAGGGATAAAAGGCACCGTGTACACGCTATAAACGTCACACAACGGAATAAACCGCCCCCGTTCACGGCTACAGTAACATCCGTGAAGGGGTTGGAACAATCCCCGCTCTTCCAGAAGTCAATCCAACGAGATAGTCCTTTCGGCTAATTTAGGGGATAAAATCAACCCCCTCTCCGTGGTTGGCAGAGCGCAGAGTCACGCGGTGGTCGGATTATCCGCCAGGCGAATCAGGGCATTTCTCTTATCAAGGATAAAAAAGCGATCCATGGCTGCTGAGGCCAGAAAGGAGCCAAGGAATGAAGCTACGGAGGGGTCAAGCGTTGATAAACAAGCCTTGCCGTGCGGGGGAAGCGTGCTAAGGCTGGCGCTAGTGTTAGCTCGATGCTACATTGGCCTGAGCAGATAAGTGAGTATTCGGTGCAAGATAGCGTAGAGCCATGGCTTGATCTCGAGATATAAACGGAGAGTATAAAGGATAAGACATGAACCTAGACGCCGCGGCGTAATCTTGTCTCTATCCCCGAATGTGAATGCTTGAAGCGCAAGATGACCAACTCCCCGTCTAACAAAATCCCTGGGCAATCCCAAGCCGAAATTGTGACGAGCTCCTCGCATCCCCTCAGTGAAATAATCCAGGATCTCCCCAAAATCAAAAATTCCCACCAATGGGATCCCAATTTGCCACAGGAAGAGGTCGACGCCATCAACGAGGCCGTCAACACCGACGACCAGGAAAAAGCAGCAGAAGTGGACAAGTCTTTCCTGCAGGACTCACCATATGAATCTGTTCGCGCAGCCGTCAGAAGTACAGACGGGGGGCAGGTGGCAAACACGGTGCGCGCGTGGGTGCTGGGGATGATCTTCGTAACCCTGGGAAGTGGGTTGAATATGTTTTTAAGCATGCGGTGTGTTCTGCTGCAGGGAATGGCTCGGGCCCGAGCTAATAGAACCAGGAGTCCTGCAATCTCGTTTCCGGCTATTGTTGTACAATTGCTTGTGTATCCGGTTGCCTGTTTATGGGCGAGAGTGATGCCGACTAGAGTGTTCAATACCTTCGGTTTGAAATGGACGCTAAACACGGGGCCTTTTACAATCAAGGAGCATACAGTAATCACGGTGAGTATAGCAAATACTATCTGATAATAGTCGCTAACATTTATCAGATTATGGCAAAGTATGTCGTTAGTACGCCGTGGAAAATAATACTGACCATTGTAGTGTCTCCATCGGATATGCATATAGCACAGATGCTCTTCTGGCTCTCAAGGCAAAACGTAAGCAATCACTATCAGCCGGTCGGGTCAATCTACGTTTGCTGACAGAGTAGCGTTGTATAATTTGGATATTGGCTGGGGTTTCCAGCTTCTCTTCACCTTGAGCAGCCAGTTAATCGGTATTTCGCTAGCGGGTCTTTTCCGTCGATTCCTGGTGTGGTACGTGTCGATTCTTCGTTTCATAAGATTCCTGCTAATTCAAATTTTTAGGCCTGCCGCTATGATCTGGCCCGGCATGTTCGCGAATTCCTCGCTATTCTACGCTCTCCACGACAAGAGTACGTCGGATGCATCCGAAACCAATGGGTGGACTGTGTCGCGATATCGGTACTTTTTATACGTCATGCTTGGGGCTTTTGCATGGTACTGGTAAGTTGACTGCCTAATTTCCATCCAGTATTTATCTTACTAGATCAGGATTCCTGGCGTTCTCTGGCAAGGTCTATCGGTTTTCGCTTTCGTCACATGTACGCACCTAATCTTTCGCCAAAAGATTAATTGAACTAATTAAATAGGGATCAAACCAAACCATGTAGTCCTCAATCAACTCTTTGGAGGCTTCAGTGGTCTATCGTTGATTCCAATCACCTTTGACTGGACGTGAGTACCCGATTTGGCTACAATATTGAGGATACTGTTAACAGATCAGCTATGTTTCTGCGTACCTTCTAGATCCATTGCTCGCACCAGTCCACGCGCTTCTCAACACGCTCATTGGACTGGTCGTATTTGTGATCATCGCCACAATAGGCATTTCCTATACAGGTGCTTTGTAGGTCACCCCCTCTATCCACGTCAAAACATCTAACAACAAAGGTATTCCGACTATCTTCCCATAAACACCTCAACCACGTATGATAACACCCAACAAACGTACAATGTGTCCCGAATTCTTGGACCAGGATTTTCTTTCGACGAGCAGAAATACAAAGAATACTCGCCTATGTTCTTGGCGCCAACCTTTGCTCTGAACTACGGTCTCTCCTTCGCGGCGCTGACCGCAGCAATTGTTCATGTGATTGTATTCCATCACAAGGAGATATGGTATAGATTCAGGACGGCGCAGAACCAAGAGCCGGATGTCCATCTTCGTCTGATGAAGAACTACAAAGAAGCACCTGAATGGTGGTACGCGGCACTGTTTCTGCTGTCCATTGCTCTAGGACTGGCTGGAATTTTGTCCTACGATGCACAGACTCCGTGTATGTATTTCCCTCTGGCTCAAACAGTGCGCAGCTCTAACCTTGGCACTATAGGGTGGGCATTCTTCGTATCAATCATCATTGCTGTGGTATTTATTGTATGTGACGGTCCTATTTGACGCCAATATGTGCTGACTTGATAGATTCCGACTTGCATGATCATGGCGATCACCAATATCACACTTTGTGTGTTATTCGTCTCCCCCCAAAGTTCATTCTTGCTAATACATAAGACAGCACTTAACGTCATTTCACCCTTCCTCGCCGGGTTCATGATCCCCGGGAAGCCCATCGGTGTGATGATCTTCAAAGTGTTTAGCACAATCACCCTCGGACAAGCGTAGGTCTCTTTCCCAAAGGAGGGGCTCAGTTCTAACAGAAACAGTCAATCATACTGCCAGGATCTCAAGGTCTGTTTCTACAGCTTCCTATACGAACTCAGTCTGACTCCTCCCAGTTGGCACACTACATGAAAATCCCACCACGAACCGTATTTACCTGCCAGGTCGCGGCCACAATCTGGGCCTGTTTCGTTCAGGTGGCCGTCATGAACTGGACACTTGCAAACATCGACCAAGTCTGCACTCCGTATGTATTACCTCCGTCTTGGACTCTTGTGTCGCCGCGATTAATCAAGGCCGAGCAGTGACCAATCCGCACATTTCACCTGTCCGAACGGGAAGACGTTCTTCTCATCAAGCATTGTCTGGGGTGAGCTCATCTATTCTCGGGACACGTATCTCATCTAACAATTTGGATGTCAGGTGTCATTGGTCCCAAACGCATGTTTGGGACGGGAGCAATCTACACCTCTATCCAATGGTTCTGGCTGCTCGGTGCTCTCCTCCCTATTGCATTTTATATTTTAATGAGATTCTGGCCTCGTTCTCCATTCCGATTCTTGAATGCTCCTGTGTACGTATCTTCTTCATTTCGAGCTCCCCGCAGTTTAATCTGATCACTAACCAAGCCTAACCCCTCGAAAAGAATGCTCGGCGCAATGGCCTGGCTTCCGCCGTACGTATCCTCGCCCCGTATTCCAGTCTACGCAACTAACAAGAATAAATAGAGCAACCCCTCTGAGCTTCTCCACCTGGGCCATGTTCGGTCTGTTGTTCAACTACTTCATCCGTCGTCGCTGGCCCGGCTGGTGGCACACATACAATTACATCACGGCGGCAGGGCTTGATTCAGGACTTGTAATTTCTACCATCATTATATTCTTTGCGATCACTTTGCCCAACGTGTCGATTCCGAATTGGTGGGGAAATGTGGCCGTTTATGAGACTACGGTGCGTATTGACTGGGGACAAGGTAGCATTGGGAAGGCAGGCACTAACGGGTAAACAGGACGCGTTGTATACGGCTTATCGGAAGACTGTTGGAGAAGGGGGGCAGTTTGGGCCGGTTAAGTGGTGATTATCTTATGCCAGATGTTAATTTATTTATCACATATACGGGTTGGTATTCTCACTACAGCGCGTTTGGGGACGTCGGGTCGGGTATGCGAGTACATACCTTGATATCAAGTTTTCACTTTGACAATATGATAGTCTGAATCAGGCTCTACCAAAATACGATTCCTAATCGGGAAGGTGGATTCGTAAGAAGCGGGACAGGAACAACCCGCCAAAGCATTTCGTGCGTAGGAAGATTTTGGTCTTCTATAGTCCTGCCTTGTATATGTATGCCACAACATTCCGTGAGATCAGATACCTACACCCACCGGAACATACTGCCCGACTCGGTTGGAACATTGGACCGACTGCCCAAGACAACTCTCGAAAGTTTACCGCTCTGTCTACAACTACTTTCACTCAGATTCAGGAGCGACGCCTCGACAGTTTCCGTCTTTGGTTGTATTAAACGGCATAGGCCGATGCCTGGTTCGCGATCCACTCAGCAGCGAGCGGCAACTTAATGCCTACGAGCGGTTTGCCGTGGAAGACTATGTCCAAGACGTAATTGCCGAGTTGTGCAAACTCCCAGCGGCTCGAAACGAATTCGGCCTCGGCGATGGAATCCAATTCAACGGCCATACAAATCCCTTGCGAGAGGCCGAAGGTCACTCACGGCCTGATCAATCCTGTATTCACCGGGTTGACGGCAATACCGCGGCCCTTCTTACCTCCGTTGGGTATAAGCCACCTCATAAACTTCCTGTTACAGCCCTTCGCATGGGTCTTCGGCCAAGGGACTTATGGAAGGACATGGTCAGGTCAACTATTATATCCACAGACCAGGAAGCGAAGTTGAAGGACAACGCAGAACGGCTGGCCTGCTCTGCTATCGTCCAGGAGTACCACGTGATGATTCAAGAAGGTCTAGAATACTCCTATCTGACAAATGGAATTACTCGAGTTCTACTCCGTGTCCCGCATGGTGAGCCAAGCACGCTTTACTACTACTTCTGTGATCCGAACAGCGAAGTGAACCTGGACAGTGAATCTATCTCGGAGCTATCAAAGACTTCGGTTGCACGGGTGCTATGCCTTTGTTTGATGGCATTTCGCTCACCTATTCGTGGGCAAGAATGGAGAACCCGTTTGCGCCAAGATATCCCTATTTGGCAGACAAACTTTGAGCACAGAGATTCGCAGATTCCGAAGGAAGACTTACAGCAGATTCTCCACTTCGATGGTAGAAACCCAAGTTTTCTGAGTCCAGGATCTGGTTCACCCTATGAGCCATCATCATCACCACCGCCACAATCTCCATCAGAGGAATGCCGGGTGCCTACACAGCCTCAAACTAGCTGTGCACGGCCTCCAGAATCTTCCGGCTCCGATGCAAACCAGGCAACTGGTCAGCAACGCAGATACAGTCAAATCATCCCCTCACCGTTCACGCAGTTCTGTACACAGCGATGCTTACTCGGTTTGCAGTCTAGGGGTATTTTGGACGACCTTTGTCCAAATGTAGCACACCATCGCCTGGGCCAAGTTGACCTTACTCGGCATCCCATATCTTCAAAGGACTTGGTGAACATGCTAAAAGCCCAGCTTGGCGAAAATATAGACCGCTGCATTCCCTGTGGCCATTGTGGCCATTGTGGCTCGTATGGCGCTCCGTTCAAGCTAACCTGCATAGAATATGGCTACACTGTCTTGGGCAAAGGCACTACGTCTTGGCTGTGGGAAGAAGTCTCTCACGAAGCGCAGGTTTGCCGCATCCTACGGAAGGCAGGGGTCCGCCGTGCCTGTCTTTCTAGGCTCGATTGACTTGGCAAAAATCTATTTCCTCCATGGGGCTGGAGAGATCCGTCACATGCTGGTCATGGGCTGGGGAGGGGAATGCACAGGGACGATGGAGCTGACGCGAGAGCAAATCGAACAAGGAAATTGGGGCCCTGGGGATAATACATGGTCGCGAGATGATTGATCGACTGAGGGCATGCACTTAAATTATATATTACGAAATGAAACGTGGATTCGGATAACATATCGCAATATCTTGTGCGGATTAGAAAGCTCTGAAATGGAAATGAGCAGTCTACAAACGATCGCTCGAATACCCAAGACACAAATTCGATGACAAGTGACTCAATGGGACGGACCTGGAGTCTCGTTTTCCCTGTTATCCCCGGCAAATGCAAATGTCGGCATGAAAGGGACCGAAATTGTCCCGAGTGCCAAGACTGCCAAGAATGTCAAATCAAATTTCAAATTTCAGAAATTTCATGGCCTTTGCAATGGTAGCAGTTGACATTCGCATGTTGACTACATGGCATTAACCATACCCAAATGATACGAAGATTTGAATTTCACTGGATTTACATTTAATTTCACCTTCAACTCCTTGTGGAGGGAGAATTTCACAAATGTCAAGAATGTCAAGAATGTCATGAAATTGTTGCAAGAAAAAAACTTGGACCACGTCCATTTTTATGCATGCATAAATGAGTCATCTTTGCATAACCTTTCCATAACACCCCTAGCATATTCGAGGATCGAGAATCATGATTTTGTGTTCAAAGCAAGGCCCATGGCACGCTATTTCACTTCAGAAAGTCAATCCCTTGGGCCGATGCACTAGATGCCCCTTCGGACACGAACAAAAACAGCATAAAGCAAACCCGCGAGGCCGACAGCAACAACGCTAATAAGAGCAGGCCATTTGAACTGCTCCGGTCGGAAGAAAACAATCGTAGACATATATGAGCAAATCTCAAAGGCGTTCTGCCATGCGGCTTCAACCGATGAGAATGAGCCTCGGAATTCAGGCTCGACGGTCTGTTGTTTCCATTAGCGGACGTGCAATGTGGGACTATGGGAATGCTAGTACGGGGGAATGGAATCGTAACTCACTTCTTGAATAATGATCTGAGCACACAGATCAAATCCTCTTAGTCCTAGTCGACTGACAATTGTACCTCCAACCAGACCAGACGCAGAGATTGTAGGTCGGCTTTGGAAGGCCCAATAGGTAGTCATCCCAGCCACAAGCGAAATGATCTGCCAGCTGGCTAGCCAAAGGCCGGCTCGCACTGGGCCGATCTGTTCAACGAGCCAGGGTGCAGTCCAAGTAGACAGAACCTCAAAGACAACAGATATAGTCCGTGCAAGACCAATACGCATTGAGTCATAGCCCGTTGATAAGAGCCAGGTCACCATTTGACCCGAAAATGACAGTACGGTCAGATAAAGCAGAGCACAGGCGAAGGACGGGAGAAAGGCACGATGATGGAAATAAGACTTAAAATCAAGAACGCTCTTCTTAAACAGGTCGCCGCAGCGCTTCCACAGAGAATCTTGTACGGACATGAAGTCTAACATCTGCTTTGGTTGTTGAAGTTCAGGCACTCTTCGATAAACCTAAACAGTTCGTCAGAGATTACCGTAGGCTTGAAATAGGTAGAATGATCAGGAAGTTGATACATACCCTCGCAATCGAAAAGTATTCGACAACCAAAGAGCAGATGTTCATTCCGTAATTGACCAGTATAGCAGTCTCCGTCGATATGCCATCAAGCAGAGCGATGAAGAGCGGTCCGATGAGCTTGCAAACCATATCAATCCGTCTCATTTCTGCATTCAGGGCTAATTTTGGTGGGCGTTAGCAAGACGAAGTCTTGGGAACAAGAGAAGCACAGCTCACTTGCAAGGCTCCGAGGATTATCTCCGGCAACCACAACAACCTAATATCTTCGTTACTTTATCGATCTATGGTGAGACAATGATTCAAACGCACCCAGTCCCTCTCGACTGAAACAAGGTTCATAATCGAGCATAACTTCTCAACGCAAGCTAAAAGCGCCAGAGCAGCCAATGCACCTTTCTCAATGGCACCTTGCATCGGCATGTCAATAGCTAAGAGATAAAAGACGATACATGATATCGCGACCACAATCCTCTGAAGGACTAAGCAATCACGCCAACAGGTTAATCAGTTTGTCAATGTCCATTTTTATGACAGATTCAACATACCAATCGAGACTCTTACGACTTGCAACCGGTTCCCAACGTCAATATAGTGTCCTATCGCAGGAGCAAAGAGAATCGCTGCTATGCCTCGGGACAGCGCATAAATTGACATGGGCAAAAGGGTACCGGGATAAATCGAAGCCAGATATAATACAGCCCCAAACTCAAAAACACGGGAGTTCCATGTTGACAAGAAATGGGACGTGTATAAACAATGTTTGATGGATGAAGACGTATTGGATTGTGCGACCTGTTCATACTCCGGCAATGAACCCAAGTCGGACGTATAGGAAGTATGTGGATTATCAACTATTAGAGGCGTTCGCTCGTCGGCCTCTATAGGTCGAGACATATTCCAAGCTCTGAGATAGGATCTCTATAGAGACATAGAAAATTATGGAAAGAAAACAGGATGGGGAGAGAGAAAAGAATTGCACGTGGTTATGGGCATGGAAAAGGAATGTATGTTAACAGATACAATAAAGAAAAGCCATCCTCGGTCATTTGTCTCTGCCTAATTCAGGAATAGCAAAGTACTTGTAGATCATCCAATTTTATAACTCCTCCAGAAATGATTGCGTGATTTTGATTATAAAATGGTCTAAATCATCGACAATTCTTATGGGGGACGTAGTGCATGACAATCAGCCGGGCTCGGTCAGCGTAAAATATGCCTCGATTCCACACCGACGAGCACAGATGAGCAATGATAGCGAGACAACTATTACTATAAAGACAGGTTCAATTGTGGATCTGACTCAATATACATTGCGGCAATCAGACAATCAAGTCGACCGGCGAACTCCCGAGAGAATCGGGCGACATACAAGGAGTGGTAAAGGGAATACCTCGGAGAGCGTATAATATTACCTAAAGGGAATAATTACGTCGCCGATCGCATGTATCTCTGTATCGCTGGCGTACCATCGCGTAAGTTTAGACCAAATTCGTCCGTCGTCGTCAACTCTCCTTCTTCATCCTGAGCAAAGATGCCCCCAAAATTGTCCTCCACGGGCAATAAGAAACCACGCAAGATCCATCGAAGCCATACGGGCTGTAAATCATGTCGCAGAAGAGGCAAGAAGGTCAGCTATCCTCAATGTTGCCGTGAAAAATTCTCTGATCCTTGGTAGTGCGACGAGACCAAACCGCGCTGTCAAGCATGCACAAGGCTGTCGCTTGAATGCAGCTATGGCGTGGATTTCAGCTTTCAAATCGTCAACAAAGCGCAGTTCCAGTCACACTCAGTGACCAAGAGGGCCCCAACAATCTCGGCTACGCGCTCCAAGCCCAGTCTTTTGTGGCCTAAGAGAGTTGTGGCTGCTCAATTACCACGGGGAATCAGTTCGGAGGCAGACCTTGAGATAAATTACACGAGCCATTTTCACTCTCACGTCCGGCATATCCTCCCCTCCTTATCCCCGAATTTCTCCACCGATTTCTTAGGATCCAATAGTCTTCGCTGCGCCCTCCTTTGCATTTCGGCCTCGAACCTGTCGATGCTCAAGGCAGAAGTCCAATCCCGCTTCTTGCCCCATAGCACTCGAAGATCTGTCTTCAGCCCTCGAGTGAATAAGAGGCATCATGATTCAGCCCGGAGATACTACGATGAAGCCCTCTGGCACTGTCACAACGCAAGCGCTGAGCAAACAAGCTTAGAAGCACCCGCTTATCTCGCCACGCGAGTCCTACTAGCTTACTACCATCACGCGTCATCAGATCACCTGAGATTCCGACTAGCAGTGGGCGAGGCCGTGTTATTTGCTGTTCTGAATAGATCAAATTTGCTCAACTCTGCCAGTGGGGCCGATGTACTGCAAATGTGGTATCGGATGTGTACATCCCACAGACCAGCCAAGCCGCCTGCTTTGGGGTTGGAAGGCGAAGGAGCGACATCATCTGGACCGAGGATTTTGCCGTCCGCGACGGATCAGCTCTACCTACATTGTATCATTGGTATGAGTTCCGATGACCTCATCTACGATATCTTGATTAAGACCCTGGAAATCCGAACGAAATTAGTCCTGTTTCGCTGTGCGGCCAGAGCCTACCAGGTCTCGGAGCAGTCAAGTGAGATTGGCAGTCTTGCTCATAAAGTCTGGAATAATATTTCAGGCCGCGAATGTGAACCAGATGAGTATACGGAAGCGCGGGAAGAGTTCATGCAACGTTCGCATCTGCTCGGTTTGTTGGATGTGCAAGAGGACAGATTGAAGGTCTGGAGATCAAGACTTGAACCGAAGCAGCTGCCCGCGATATCTCCTGTGAGTGCGTTCTCACCAGTCGACTCCGACTCTTCTCTCTCCTTGTGTCCGGTACAGACTTTCCCCACACATCGGGATGCCATGAACGCCCTATACTCTCTACTCTGCGAACTCATATTCGAGGAATCCAGAGAAACGAATTCCACCTATCCAGAGCCCACGATGTCTATGGAAAGTGTAGCGAGCACCGTGTGTCAAATTGCCAGCGGCTTGGACTTCAATGCATCCATTACGTTCGACGTATAT
Organism: Aspergillus affinis; assembly: GCF_023601865.1. Lineage (NCBI taxonomy): Eukaryota > Fungi > Ascomycota > Eurotiomycetes > Eurotiales > Aspergillaceae > Aspergillus > Aspergillus affinis. The sequence continues at coordinate 187,413 of NW_026515814.1, forward strand.
ACATTCAGCCTAACAGAGGTGCTGCTTCAACTTGTCTTTTCGTGGCAATCCGATTCGACTTTTCAGTATATTCTGGACTTCTTATGGCCAGAACTCGAAAGCAAGGGGCGTGGCTACGAGCACTCTCACTATCCAACTCATTTGGCGAAGCGCATCATAGCCCAACTTGCAGAATACTGGACATTAGGTCGAACTATAACCTTCGCCAAACCCGCCGTTCCCGAAGATATCTCGAAATTGAAGCTTTTAGACATAAATCAACCCGTTGACTTGGGTGTTTGTGGGTATAGCAGGATTGATGGAGCATTTTTTGTGGAGCGGCTTTCTCTTCTATAATATAAATTGTCTTCCTGGTTCGTCTTGCTTTCGGGCAAGGTGTAGGGACGTTTATCTGAATGCGAGTGTGATGCAATGTAGAGATACCTCATAATTCTAGAATTGAGTTAATTTTTCAAGTCAATTTGCCCCCCGTTTTCAGTCTGGCTTAAATGTCTTCATAACACTACTATCCATATTCCCAATTTGACCTTGTGCACTTATTTCCGTAGACTCGGCTCCGCAATAGCCCACCGTAAATGTCAAAAATTCCGATCAAATTCCAATTTGTTCATGCGAGATGAAATGAGATCCTCCGGCACATCGGTATCCATTGGACTGCCGGATCCACTGAAACCCCATACAACACACACCCATCCTTTTAAGCCTCTGCTGGATCTGCTGCTCCTTCTGGCGCTCGAGCTCGGCTGTTTCACGTTTTCTACGGAGAATCTCGTGCAAAATGCGCTCTTGCTCACGACGTTGCTTCTCGCCATCATCATCGTTGTTTCCTTGGCCATTTGAAGGTGCTTCGCTGTTTTCAAGCTCCTTAAGCCTTCTGTTTGATTCTTTCTCCTGGTCAATCAGCCCCTGGCAGTTCTTTTCACGAGCCTCCATTTCAAGTCGATCTTGCTCGAGCTGGTGCCAAACTGCATCTGAAACTCCCTGGTCTCTGATACTAGCACCTGCTTTTGATGTTTGAATTTGCTCATCTTGGGGCATCCCGTCGCTCACCGTATCGCTGCTCGTGTTGGTCTCCAGCTTTGTAGAATTTATGGGTGAAGATCGGGCATCAAGATGAGCGACTTTCTCTGAGAGTAAAGGAGGGTTTCTCCCATATGCCTTTGCGCTCTGACGGTCACTCCGCTCGTTGATCATGTGATCCAACTCAGAATTGACCAGGCATTCATCTACCACGATTCCTTGAGACTGCTTGTTGCGTATCGCCTTTCCGAAAATCCCTTTGGCCAATGTCTGCACATCTCGTGCATTTGCCCAATTCTCGATATTAGTCAAGCTGGCAAAGCGCTGACGCAAGCCGGTTTTGAAATTTGCCGTCTGGGACTCCAAGACGCTCATCTCGAGATTGGCCCCCTTTTTGGAGAGGGAATTTTTCTGAGATTTGAGCAGATTCGTCAACAACTGGCTGCAGTCTTCCGGGCTCAAACTGTTGAATTCCATTGATTCTGGGAATCGACTTGTCAAGCCAGGGTTGATCATCATAAGGCGATTGATGTCTTTGTCGTAACCTGCCAAGATGATAATGAGTTTTTGAAAGAACTTGGGCTTTGTGATAGAGTCGACAATCTCGTCCATGGCCTCCGTAGCAAATTGGCCCTCACCCAGCCTATAGGCTTCATCGATGAGGAGAACCTTCCCCAGAGCTTTCTCTAGTTGGCCTTGGGTTTTGGGTCCAGTGTGACCAACGTACTGCCCTATGAAATCTGTTGCTGAAGTTTCAATGACTTCGCCAGAGCTAAGGAGGCCCATGTCATAGTAGACCTTTCCCATTCGGCGGGCGGTAGATGTTTTACCAGTGCCTAGTAAGTTTAGTCTCTAGGTCTTCGAAAAGCAGTGGTCTTGTCATACCTGGTGGACCTTTGAAAAGAAAGTTGAACGGGATTTGCTCTCGTGGGTCCATATCTAGTTCTCGCATGTTCTTCACCGTTTGACGATAGCCTTCCAATTGCTGCACAATCATCTCGCATCCGACCACTCCAGAAAAGAGCATCAGAATATCACTGTGTTCGCGATCTGCACGATCGAAATTCTCGTCAAAATCTTCAGGTTCCAGTTGAGAAGAATGATTGGATCCCTTGTTCTCTGATAGCCGGCGCTGGTGGCTCAATTTGGCAGCATTTAGTAAAATATCAATCTCACCAGCATTGCCAAAATTTGGCCGATTGCGAGCCCGCGCAAGAACCTCCAATGCGGCATTTTTACCTTGTGCGGAAGTATTGAATCCCTGTTGATTCAATTTTATGTCCAAGATCTGCCCCATCTCGTCATCAGTGAAATCTTCAAATGTAAAAGCCGAGTCCAGCGGAAACCGACGTGTCAATCCCGGGTTAACACTCTGGAACATGATTCTCATTTGGTCTTCGTATCCAAGAAGAAGAACACAGCGATCATCACCAGGTGTACTCTGAACTTCTGCTACAATTGTATCAACAACAGCAGTTCTGAAGATGTCACTCTGGGCACCTCCGTGGGAGTTACTTCCACCATAGAGTCCATAAGCCTCATCAATTACCAAGACCTTTCCAATTGTGGAGGCCAGGATGCCCTTGGTAGTTTTCTCGGATTCGCCAACAACACTGCCAACGAAGTCTGCTGGATTTTTGACAACGACTGCAGGGGAAAACAATCAGCTATCGCGTTTTGCAAGCGACTGACAAAAGGTTGGATGTGAAAGAACGAAACACGCAGAAAGTTAGAGAACGGAGATTTAACAGACCTTCACCATTGCTCAGGAAACCAATATTCACTAAAATCTGGCCGTAAAGCTTTGCAACCGTTGTTTTCCCAGTGCCGGGTGAGCCCAAAAAGACTCTATTAAGGGAGAACTCCACTATCGGCTGCTCTTTCAATTCCTGATGGTAGTTGAATTGCACACTCTGAAGTAGGGCTTTGACGTTCTTTTTCACTGTACCGAGGCCAATCATAGACTGCAACTTCTTCCATGCATTGCAGCTTTCAAGTGCAGCTGAAGGTTCGGGGCCGATCAAATCTTCTTTTGTCACGTAAAGATCATCAACCGGCACTTTGCCTCTTCTTTCTTTTTTCAAACGGCGAGCTTGCCGCTCGAAGATGCGGGAACAGGTATTTCCAACGGCTCGGGCGTTTGCAAAGCCTTCCTTTCCACGCTGGCGTCCAAGACGTTGTGCGACTATACGACAGTACAGCCCATCCAGCCCCGCCTCGACTTTCATTCTCCCGGAAAATTTCTGGTCAATCCTATACGCCAGGATTTGACGAAGTTCTTCGTCACTGTAGTCATCAAAGCTGAACTCCCGCGGGAAGCGACTCGGCAATCCAGGATTATGCGCGAAGAACTTCTCCATAGGTTTCCGGTAACCCGCAAGCAGAATGACCACCTTCCCGGTGAGCTTTTCTGACTCCCCTAGGATAAAGTCAATCACCTGCGATCCTGAAGCATTTCCTTGAGCCAATTGGTAGGCTTCGTCAATGAAGAGGACACCGCCCCCGTTAGCTAGAATTTCATCGATCAGCTTCTGGCAGCCCTTGACACCATCGCTCGCCAGCCGTGATCCAGTCGTCTCGGAAATAAAGTCTCCAGGAAGAACGCCCATCTCGGTGAGAAACTTGGCGTACAGACCAGCAACGGTCGTTTTTCCTATCTCTGGTTAGCTTGTCTGAAAAATGGGGGAGCAGCCCACTAACCGGTTCCTGGATTTCCCAGTAAGACTGATCCAAAACGCTCGCCTTTGCGGTCAACTCCTTGTCTGATCGCTGTGTCCACTTGAGCTTTGATGTCAAGAAACATTTGTTTGACACTCTCTAAGCCGACCATCCCCATCAGCGTATCTAATTCATTGCTTCGTGCTCCTTCAAATTCTTTCTGATCTCTCCAGTCTGTTTCAGCTAGTAATGAATTGTCATCAGTTCCTCCATTGCTAAAGTTTCGAGCTGACTTCACATCATCCGGAGCATCGTCAGTGCATTGGTCAGTAGCAGTTGGCTTTTGCGCAGAAAGGCCGTTCTTTCCCGGCTCAGTTTCGTTGATTCGGTTGTTACTCTGGATTTGTGTATTGCTTCGCTCGGAATCGATCTTCAGCCTCTGGAGCTCTTGCCTCTGCTGCTGGAGCACACGTTCCCGCTCATCCCGGTCGGACTGTTCCTTTCTTTTCTGCCTTTCGAATGCGATTTCGTCTTGAATTTCGTTCAACTGGGCTGTGTATTCATTTTGCAATCTTTCACGCCTAGCCTCTAGATCGGCATCCCGTTTCTGTCGCTTCTCCTTGGCCTTGTCTTCGGCTGCGCATCTATTACAAACACCCTGGATTTGAGAGCATGCCCGAGAACTGCGATGGTTGCGCGGGCACTGCCATTGCACTATTTTCCGACATTCCATTCGAGAATGATCCGACAGTTGATGGCACTTATATGGGCAGTCATGAACTCCGCAGTTCAATTTCACGCCACTGTATCCGTTAGTGCCGAGCGTGGTCAAGAAAAAAGCTGGGTTATAGGCATACCAAGGCAGGTGACATCCTCCATCTGGACAATGGGTGGCAAAATCTTCCGGGGCGCAAATAACTGCTGTTTGCTGAAGATGCTGTTCACATTTGACAGGTAGCCCGTCATGCAGATGATGGCCTGCGTGAAGCAGATCAATGAAAGGACGCCAGACCTCCTTTCCTTTCTTGCTACTAGCAAAGGTCTCGATATTTCCAATGATAATCAAGATATCTCGAGCGCGGGATAACAAGACATTTAGTCGCTGTTGAGCTGCCATGAATCCAATGTCACCATTCTCGTTACTTCTCGTAAGAGTTGCAACAACAATGTCACTTTCCTCTCCCTGGTAGTTGTCTGTTATACTAAATCAGCGAGGAGACATTCCAGCCTGAGTCACTATTTAACCTACCGATTGTCGACAGCTTGATGGACCGCTTCGTATGCTGCGCGCTAGCCTGGGACAATAACCCGGCGCGCACAAGGTCATGGGAGTCTAAGTCATTCAGAACAGGGTCGGTCTCCTTTGAAAGAATATCCCGGAGAAGATGTAGTTGACCCAGATATGGCGTAAGCACAACTATCTTGTCTGTACCGTATCCCTGTTGCCCCAAGTATCTAACAATCTTCAAAACCATTTCGGCTTCAAACCTGTTCTGCTTGCTTCCTCTAGCGCCTTGGTCCCCACTGTCGGTAAGGTGCTGGAATTGCTTCTCTGGGTTATTGTGGTTGACGAAAATAACCCTATTTTGCAAGCCACGCGGGGCTGGGCGGTTCTTAGTTGTCGGGTCATCGCGAAGAAGCGGGTAAGAAAGATTTTGGATAAGAGATGATATCTCCGGGCACATGCGGTGTTGAATAGCCAAAGTGGAATGAGGGTAGCCAGAGAGAACTAGACGTTCAAACAAGGACCGGTTCAGATCATACCCATCGCCCCTTTCCACCGAGAGCGCATAGTGGTTGACCTTGGGCCGCAGTTGTTGATGATCCCCAATGAGAATCAATTGCTTGGTGTCGGAACCCAGTGCTGTAAGGACATGTGATTCGAGGATTTCGCCAGCCTCTTCCAAAAGGACAATCCCAGGAGATGCAAGTTTGATTGCCGTAGCATTCATGGCGGCCGCCGTGGTGGTGCAGCCTACTATGCGCTTTGATTTAAGCACCGAGCGTGTTTTCTCATCCCAGAGATTTTTAAGCTGGCGTTGGCAATCGTCTAACAGCGTGACCTTTTCTTGGAGGCCAGCAACCCGCTCATTCACCAGCGCCTTCTCCCATTCTTCGAGGTGAGATTGGCGTGTTGACTTCTCCATTGCCCATACAAGCATGGATTCCTCGTCCAGATGATTGGTTGATATAAGACCATGGCCGCCGCCAGATACCCAGCGCTTGTACAAAGAGTCCTGGGTGATACGTTTCCCGCGTTTTCCGACGGTGACCATTCCCGCTTCTGCTGGCGGTGGACAAAAAGCATGGTAGAATGTAGGATGTTCAAATTCCAGAAACTCAAGAATGTCCCTAGTCGCCGGAGTTGCTTCTTGGTAGGCTTTCAACGAATCGCCAATGAAAGTCTTGATTTCCGCAGCTTTTTCATCCAAATGATTAATCACATTCCAGTTAGACTGGGTACGTCTAAACGCAGATTTCTGTTCAGAAATCTTCAACTGCCATGTGCGGGTCGTTGATTTCGAGCCGAGGCGAACAATATCCGATGGGTCGATTCCAATATCGAGAAGGTCTTCCAGGAACTGGTCTAGTGCGTGGTTTGTGTAGCACATCACGAGGATATTCTCCTCGCTGTAACTGCGGAAGGCCTTGGCAAGAAGGGCGCCAACGAACGATTTTCCAGTCCCTGAGCATGCGATCAGTACTTTAACCATACCTGTTAATGAGACACTAGTATAGAGGCTTACCTGGTGGGCCTTGGATTAGACTGACTGTTTGCGTCAGACCAGAAAGAAACGACTCCAACTGAGCAGAATCCAGATTAACCGATTTTGGAGTGTTCAATAGTCCTTGAATATTACCAGCATCGGTTCCCATCTCACGTATGCTCTGAACAACTACAGATGACATGACCTTAGAGACTGGAACTGCGTCGCCCTGTTTGTATTCGAGAAGCTCTTTGGCCAGCGATAATTCCATCTTGTCCTGGAGGCATCGTAGGATTGGTTCGTAAGCAAAGACTGGTGCATCAACCAAGAAAAAGCCAAGGTCGTTATAAAGCTGAAGGTGCAACAATGTTTTCGACAGGGCTTCGTCTCCAAGAATTCGTAATGAGATCAAGGGAGGAGATTTGCAGAGCATATCGATGTCCCGGTCTAGTACGCAGAACGAAACTATTTCCACGCCACGAATCAGGCATCCAAAGGCTTGATGGCGAAGGTAGTTTTTATTGTCTTTAAGGAATTTCTTCCTCTCGGTCGGCTCTTTACCAGTGAGAGCTTCGAGTCCTGAGTTGCAAGATATTCCTAACGTGCATGGTCGAAGACGCTTGTTGTCGCCATATTGGATCTGTTGGAGTGACAGATCAGATAGTAGAGGTGCCCGTCGGCCCTTCTTTCTGCCTCGAGCAACCTGGAACTCTTCTCTTATCTCATACAACATGTCCTCGCGAAGAAGGCGAAATTGATTGTCGAGATGAGCGACCAGACGGTTTTCGGACGCGACTTCATCGAGCTCCTCAGCGCGCCGATAAAAGGGCTTCGCTTCGGATAAAAACTCGTCTGCTGTAGGGTATATGGCGATCTTACGAAAGTCCGCAAAGTCATTGTCATGACGACCACCAGGGGAGAAATGGGCGTTTTGTATCTCTAACCCTCCTGTAGATCGCATTTCAAGATAGTGCTTGATCTTGTACCCGTGGCTCCGCGTTTTACTCGAAGAAGACTGCAACAGTGAGCCATCAGCGACGACCTTTTGAGCATCGTCAATGATGTTTATGTGGCTCAATGTAGCAGATGGAAAAGACAGCAGCTCTTCCAGGATCCATGAAAATGCGAGAACAGAGATGGGGTCTAGTTGCCTGGACAGAAAGCCTTGCAAGAACGCATCCCACAGAGTCCGTGGATCAACGATGATCATCAAGAGCTCCTGCAGGAATCGACCGTTGCACAACTGCTTGACGGTGGGGTCGGCCAAGTATATAACAAACTTAGAGGTAAATTGATTAATAAAGCTGGTGCTGACGTTGAGCCGTATGGCAGCGTGTATCGCGCTGCGTGCTGAGGGGCTCGCAATGATCCGCTCAACGCAGGAGGCACGGTTGTTTTCTTCTTGGATCGCTTCCAGGAGTAATGTTGAACCCTCCTCATCGGTCACATTGCGCTTTCCAGAGACAACAAGTGAGAAGAGCCTCGCAAGTCTGGTCTTTCTACACTGACTCATTTCGAAATGCCAGCTAAGAGCGTCGTGTGGATTCTTATCGTGGGGTATGTTGACGGTTTGGGAAAGATAGTATGTTTGAAGATGGAGGGTGGAAAGTTGAGAGAAGTAACAAAGATAGAAGCAATGATCTGGTGCCTAGAACCAGGCAAATTCCGTGAAAAACAAGGCTAGGCCCTGGAACCAACCCTGGTGAGTATGCCTCGCCTTTTCCACCCAATGAAGCATTTTTTGTGGTGTTGTCATTCACTTGGCAAACGCTGCGCCGCAGCGGGGGCTCACATAAAGACAAAAGTCTTACCCCCGTCCTTGCTCAACATGAATGTTCAGCTTCGTTTTTCTTCATCCTGACATCGATTTCATAATGTCTTCCGGCCAAAAGCGCAGTTTTCCTCCATCTCGCCGCCACGGCGATAGACCATCCTACTCCTCCTCTTGGGCCAGAGGTCGTCTCCGTGGCTCGAGCGGAACAAAAATCAATCTACCTGCTCCACGCGAGCCTTCGTTGGGTGCCCTGATCGCCCAAATCGGCAAAGAACAGTTGAATGAGAATTATGATAACGCCAACGATGGAGCTCCATGTATCACAGGATGCAGAACGGTGGCATCATACAACTGGCTTAATAGAGCGAGGCCGACCATTCTCGTGCCAGGTAAGATACAGACTTTCTTTCACGATACTACATTCTATAGTTAGGCGACTGAGCAATGAAAATAGGTTGTCCGCCAGCTTGGACTCCTCTGGAGAAGCCCTGCCAGCTATCAGAAGACAGCGGGGCATACTTTCGTGATCAAAATGCCGCGCGCTATTCCTCGCACCCCCTTCAGCCTGCTATGGAAGCGGTCCTGAAACAGGAGCCTACCTTCGATATGAATTCAGTTCACGTTGTGGCCTGCTCAAGAACCCTAGGGAACCTTCTTCGTTTCGTCCGCAACCCTGACATGAAGTTCAGAATCCTTGTTGAGGTGGTTGGGTCCACAGTTTTCTTCCTTCGTCACGAAAACTCCCCTACTGAAATCATTCCGGATATGCGTGGGTTCGGTCACACATTTCCGGAGGCCTATACCACATGGGACAGGGATGTCAGGGGCTCTGAATCTCATCAACGCGTAATCAAATATCGATTCGGCGATGTGGAATGTTTGGTACGCTTCGAAGCAGACGGCTATTTTCGTGATCGTTGCAGTGATCCAGATGGTGTTCCTGGGCCCCAAGAATCCGCTATTATTTCGCTTCTGGGACAAGCTACGGTCAGTTCGCATCAACCCGAGGATACTGAATCGCTCCAAATCCAGGATGGCGGACATGATGTACCTCAATCAGCGATCTTCGACCTCAAGACCCGATCTTGCATGCGCAAGGATGATGATATCATGGCGGAAATACTCCCTCGTCTTTGGGTCTCACAGACACCGAATTTTCTGCTCGCATTCCACGAGCGCGGCCGATTCGACGATATCCGGATTCAAGACCTCCAATCTGCTGTCCAGGCATGGGAAAAAAGGGAGTCAAAGGCTCTCTGTCGATTTCACTCACTGCTTGTGCAGCTTATCTCCTTTGCCCATGGGCAGCCGGATGGACGCTTTGAGATTGTGCATGAGGAATGCGGAGATGCGTTGGAGTTGCGAGAGGTCACGCCCAGCGTCAACCACGTGATCCCCGACGGGCTCAAGGTGCGTTTGGTCAGACGGCCATGAGGCCACCTATGTCGCTAATTCTGGCGATGACCGATGTGATGGTTTCTCTTCGGATGGTGAGTCAGATGAAGATTTTACGGCTTGTTCGGCGTCCTCATGTGGATATTGTGGCCATTGCGGATATTGACGTCTCGTTATATCCATGACGGGAGGTTTTATCTAGTAGTTTCTTTTTTCTCTATCACCACCTCAGCAAACTAAATGTGGCGAATGTCTCGAGCTTGAGCATGTTATTTAGCAGTCAGTCTACGCCAGCGATATTAGTGAGCAACAAAGAATATTTTGGGAGAATAGCTCCTCAGCTGCCTTACACACCCTGTCATACAACAGAGGGGAAGGGAGTAGGCTCCTAAACGGAGTTTTCCTATAGATCTGTAAAGAATGATGCCACAGACTAACAGCCTTGTCCAATACCATCAGCCTGTCAGCAAAGATGCGGCGTTTACCTGAGACTTCCGGTAAATCCAGCAGTAAAGACCAGCTCTTCACGGAAAGTCCCATTATTATTTAAAGCCTAGTCTGGGGCCATTTAATCCAGATCTCGATCCCAGAAATCAAAGTTGCTTTGATTTGCATTTCCCATCCCATACCCTCTCTCACACTCTCTCGACTCAACAGGTCGACAGAGTCCAGTACAAATGCCATCCATGCAGTTTCAACAGTATGTTCATTCCCACATCAAGGAGATCATATCGAAGCTGGATTATATTCTCCACATTCTCCAAGCCCATGCTCAGGAAGCTATTGATCCCCTTGTCCGGTCTCTCCACGAACTCTTTCGTGAACCCCCTCTCACAATCGGAGCTTCCGAGACCATTCCCCCTCCCAGTTTCGCCGATTCGTTCCCGTCTCTCGAGTTTGAAGGATATCATCAGTTCGTCAATGCTTTCGGACGTCCGGAGTTTCTTGAAGACCTTCATCTGTCCTTCCTTGACTACATTCGATCTCTCCACTCCGCCTTTCTTGGACTTGATGAATATCTGCAGACACTTCCGTTCCCCTTCTATCTGTTGATCACATTTCTCAGTAAAGCTCTCGCCCCTTTGATTCTCATGGTCATTTATCCAGTACGTTTAACAAGTCTTCTAGCGGGTGTGGTGACACATTTGGTTATTTTCAGGCGTGGAGAATGGGATCGTTCCTCGCCCAAGATTGCCGTGACATTCGGTGCCATTGCAATCGTGTCCATGTTGTTGTTATTCAACTTCCAGGGATGGTCTCTCATCTTATTCTCCAAGCTCTGCGCCTTGTATGTTTCCGGGATCCTGTTGAGCACTTTGTTCTACCGCCTCTTCCTTCACCCGTTGCACAAGTTTCCGGGCCCATTACTGGCACGCATCACCGTGATGTGGCGAAGGCCTACGTTCAAGTCTGTCTGGGCTGATCATAGTTGGTATGGTGATTTCGTTCGCATCGGTGAGCTATTCTTCCTTCATACAAGCTAACTAGTGCTCGCACTAATCTTCGCCTAGGCCCAAGAGAAGTTTCCATCAACAACATTGAAGGCTTCCATCAGATCCATGGGCCTGGTTCGCCTTTCGTCAAGGCTCCAATATATGAATGCACCATGGAACGGACATTACATATTACACGTGAAAACCCAATGTTAACTGCGAGAACAACCATGTGGGAGAAATCACTAGATCAGAAAGATTGTAAGTATTTGTTCGCCTTGGACTTCGATACACATTGAAATTTCTCTAACCCAACTGAATCTAACCATTGATAGGCCTCAAAGGTTACGAAGCCATCGTTCGAAAGCACTGCGAAACTTTTATTGAGTGCCTCAAAGCGAAATCCTATTCCAAGTTCGACATCACCAAGTTACTCCGGTTTTTCTCCTACGACGTGATGAGTGATCTGGCTCTGGGTAACTCTTTTGGCATGGTCAAATCTCAGAAGATGCATTCGTCTCTAAGGCAGGAAAGCTTCATACAAGACTTTGTGGGATCGTTCAAGTGCGCTCCGTGGCTGGTTACTCTCTTGAAGCAGATATCAGTCATCCGAGACTTACGAGCTGCTTGGTTCGAAGATTGTGCCAATTTGGTCGACGAGCGGCTTAAGGTACGCTCTTCTTATTTTACCCCTGTCATGCATTCCTTTGCCTTTTCGATCGCTGACCTGGGCCTCGTGACCAATTCACAGCAAGGTCAGCAAGGTCAGCAACGCGCAGACCTCTTTTCTTCGCTTCTCAGCTACGCGAAGGCTATGAACAAGAGTCATACTTCCGTCCGTCATTCGCTTTTAGATGATGCAGATCTCGCTATTTCGACCGGAACCGACAGCATCGCGTACACCCTTTCGGCCTTGATGTGGCTGCTCGCAACGCATCCGAAACAACAAGAGTTGCTGCATGAGGAGATCCGTCGTTTTCCACCCACCGGGTCCGGTCTTCACCTCGATTACACCAAGGATAGTGCGTCTTATCTGAACGCATGTATCAACGAGACCGTTCGGCTGTATCCAGTTATTCCCGGCGGGATTCAGCGGTTGACTCCTCCCGAAGGCGTGACTATCGCAGGGCGATTCATTCCAGGAAATACGATCGTGTCTACGCCAATCTGGAGCATGCATCGTGGTAAGTTTATCTCTTTCCAGGATTTTCCTATCGTTTATTCTCGATTAAGTAAAGCTAACGGCCCACAAAAAAGATCCACGCTACTTTGTCGCCCCGAACGAATTCATTCCCGAGCGCTGGACCACTCGGAAGGATCTTGTTCTCAAGGGGGAAGCCTTCGCCCCCTTCCTGACCGGGCCATACGGATGCCCTGCGCAACAATTTGCTACGATGGAGATCCGCATGCTCATCGGCTGGGTCGTGTATGATTTCAAGCTCCGATCTCGAGAGGAAAACCGCATCGGTATAGAGAACATAATCAGGAACCCGGGTCCAGTGGAGAAATTCATCCTCCAGTTCCCGGCCCATCAATTGAAATTCACGCCCAGAGACAAACGTTCTTCAACCGACGATGCTGTCCACGAAGAAGTGAGCAAAAAGTTTCCCAGGACTCCTAAGAGGGCTGATGAGTTTAAGAAGAAGCTTCAGCGAGAGAACGGGTCACATTCCAAGGAGCGTCGTCGCTTTCAGACAGCCTTCTCTTGAGTTTGATTCTACTTTCCCTCCATGTCCTTGGTTTTGGGTTGCCGGACTTGGTCTTTCTTTTTCTTTCTTTTTTGGAACTTTTTTGGAACTTTTTATGGAATTTTATTTATACGTTTGCAGATGGATCAGATTAAGAATGTTTGCTCTATGACATCGTCCGTACGGACGCGATTTCTATTATTGCTCATACTAGGCAAAAATGTATTCTAGCTGACCAATCGCATGGTTGCGCGAGGCTTTAATCACTTCGAAAATCACATAATTATATTAATGTCAAGTCCTGCCTTTTGCAATATCTTCCTTTTCCACTGTTTCACACTGTAGTGTATCAAGTTCTCAGAGTCCACTTCCCGTAAAATCTCCACACGAAGGAATGAATTGTCTATCTTAGACATACATCAGAGACTACCCTGCTTCCTCTGCACCCAAGTCCCTTTCATGCAATACCTGTCACGCCCCAAAACCTTGTTAGCGTTTCTTCTTCTCGTCACCATCAGCCTGTGCGACTCTGACAAAAGCCCTCGTAATGGCCTTCACACTCTGCGTCGCATAATCTATCCAGTGAAACGACGTCAGTTCCATACGCGAATCCGCACAACAAAAATCAACATCTAAGAAGAATAAGACAAAAAACTTACAAGTCCCGACAGCCATCCAGATAAAGTTCATGAAAAAGTAATAAAACCAGAAATAATATCCCTCAGGCCGACAATACGAAACACCTTCCGTATATAGATCCAGCAGGCTAGTAGCATAGTACAGCACGTCACCGTAGATCTGGCCAGTGGAGAGGATGAGTTGGCAAGCGTGGCGAGCAGGATGCTGTTTGAGAATGAAGTATGCAGTGAGGAAGGATAGAGGACCCCATGCTCCCTTATCAGTTGTTAGTTTCATACTATGCAATGCACTATGTGCGAGATAATGGCTGTCGGAGATCTTACGGCCGTGACAGCCTCCATGCACACCAGGAAAGTGTCGGAGGTTAAATAGCGAGAGTCAGACAGAGAGTATTCCTTCCATAGCTGGCCGAAGAGGGTTCCTGAACCGGCTAAGCTAGGATTTTTGATAACGAAGTATGCTTCGAAGAAGAAGTGGATGCAGCCAGCTATCATCATTTCTGTTAGACTTGCTTGACATGCGCAACCAACAGAACCACTTACTCAAACACATCCAAAGAAAAGCCAGTTGGTCTGATTTAGTCGCTGTCGGACGAACGCATCGGATCGTGATAAAAGCTGCGCCCAAGACCGATAACCAGAGGATGGCAAACTGGAAGATTAAAGAAAACGGCGAGTCTTTGTTCGGAAGAAAATTCGGGAGAGGCAGGTCCAGGGGATAGTAGTCGTGAGAAACTGACTTGGACATGTTGTCGAACCGGATTGTTTCTGGCATGATGTTTTACTGTGTTTTCCCGAGCAAGATATAACTGAGCTAGATATAATTATTTCTTCACAAAGTCGATTTCAAGATATAAATACCATAGAATCTTGCCGAATATGGTAATCCGAGTTAGGGCAGGGAAGGATGGAGTCCGCGGGAGCCGAGAGTAATCGGAACGCTGCAGGAACCGGATCAGACCATAAGGTACGGAGTACAGAGTAGTTTCGACGGCAAAGTCGAAGCCGAGATCTTGGCACATTAAGCTTGGCCCCTTCTTTCGATGTTCTATGGAGAAGGCTTAGAATATCGTTGCCTGGATTGGTTGTTGAGCAAGGCAGTTGTGGGGTAAGGGTTTCCATGGATGGGGAGGATCATGGTCATCGACCCTATTGCGGTTGTTCACATTGGATATTAGCAGCAAATGGACATGGTTCATCGATGGAGGCGCAGCGGTCCCCTCTGGCCTGGGATACACGGGCTTTGGTCTATTCGCCTATCGGGGTCTAGAGCATGACATGTCATATCACTAACTAGAAAGATAGTGTCTGACAAATCCAACTTCCTTATAAATTCTAGTGCATATGCATTCCGTACTGGCAGTTACTATACTGGGGCCCGCCGCGGCATCATATAATCCATCCAAAATCATAACGAAGATGTAGTGGAAAATTATCCAGAACCAAACACCACGGCGAATGAATGACCCTAAAGCTCTCCCCGAAACGGAAAAATCACGGACAAGCTCTGATGCCCCGGCATGCCTCAGGCGGATCCTCGACCTCAAACATATACCTGTCAGGGCGGTCCAAAAACCCCCTCCGGTACTTCGGACAACGGCCGGACGTCAGCAACTGATTCCGACAGGACCAGTCACAGGCATATCGAAAGAACTGCTTATTGCCGCGCACATCAGGCACACGAACGATCATGTCATTGATGCGACTGGCGTAGTTGAGGCAATCGGCGCAATAAGCGACCGGATCTGGATCTGGGACAGACCAGTGTTTGGAGTAGAGGAGGATACCTGGCAGGCTGTCAGCGAAAACCACCCGTTCGTCCAGAGGGCATGTTGAAGGGATATGAACTGGGAAGGTTTGGATTCATAACGCACCCAGTGCTAGTAGAAGAAAGGAGAGCAAAGTAAGGGCGACGTGAAGGAGGCGAAACTTCATGGCGGGTCGGCACTGAAATTCCCCGACGGTGTCGAGAATGTCTGCCTTGAAGCCTTCGTTCTCCGGGAATGACCAAAGGTGCCTGAGGATGGAGGCTAACCACTCTGGGCTTAGCGGGGAGGTCATCGGCACGTGTCTACGCCTATTCCCAGATTGGGACTAGCGCACTCGTCCAGGGGACATAGGGTGCCTAAGGCCCCCAATCATTATTTCCCCATCCTCGCCTGCCATCCACGGTCCAACATGCACCAGAGCAATGTCTGATGGTATCGAATGAACTCTCTTCTCGTGAGACCAACTGGAAATACTCAGATGCCCGTTCAACTCCCTAGTATGAAATTTCCAGGAATATCTTGTTTCTATCAACCAGACTCGCAGTTTGACCGACTCCGTATACCGGGTTTAAACTTCCCAGGCTGAATTCCCACGAGTTATTCGGGTCAGCTAGAAGTATAATTCACATGAAAAAGGCCTGTTCACCCCCTTTATAAGTCGCGATGCGGACGCGGCGTCATTGCTCGAATTCCACCCCGGCAACACCTCACTCTCCCATCTCCGTATTCGAGGGCGTCATCGAAGTCAATATTATCCCTACACTCGACACAACCAATAATGATTCACGACATTGACGGATTATAAACGGACTAGAAATACGGAATAGAAGACACATTCAACCCCTCACTAACTGAACCAAATCCCCACCATCATAGGAAACCAAGTGGGTCAAATGTAACCCGTCTGGCACCATCAGTCAATGGCAGACGTGCCCCGAAAGCCAGATCTTAGAGTGCATTAAATAGCACTCATTCCCAGCCCCATATCGAACAGGGTTCATGGATGCAGCTCAGTTCTTGCAATAATCAATAAAGACAGGGGTTCGATTCCATATCCAAACTAAATCGATCAACGCCTCAAAATGTCGTCCTCGCTATCTCATTCTCCGCCCACTATCCTGCTGATCCACGGCGCCTGGCATTATCCCGAGCTCTACGCACCACTCTGCAAGTCGCTAGAGGCGCTGAGCCATGAAGTCGTTTGTCCTCGACTCCCAAGTTGCAATGACGCTATCCCGCCGACGAAGTTCCTGTCGGACGATGTCGCGCTGGTCCGAGCCACCGCGCAGACCCTCCTCGACCAGGGCAAGCGGGTTGTTGCAATCATGCACTCGTACGGAGGAATGGTGGGCACCGAGGCTCTGCACGGTCTGCCGATCCAGCATCTGATCTACATGACTGCGTTTGTGCCCCCGAGCGGGAAGAGTCTAGCAGGTATGTTTGGAGGGATGCTGCCGCCCTTTATTACGATTGATGTACGTGGTTCCTTTTCACCGAATCTACTGTAAGGATTGAAGCTGGACAGAGGCTGACCTGCTCCCAGGAAGAGAATGCCCTTCTACGAGTCCCCGATCCAGCTACCTTCTTCTTCAACGACCTCCCCTCGGCAGACGCAGCTCACTGGGCGGGTAGGCTCGTTGTACATCCCAAGTCCACGCAATTCGACCCCATCTCGCACGAAGCGTACCGCGATATCCCGTCGACGTACATTCTTTGTGAGAAGGATGCGGCGCTAATCCCCATGATCCAGGAGCTGATGATCTCTAACGCAAAGAAAGCGGGCGTGGAAATGAACGTCGAGAAACTAGATGCCAGCCACAGCCCGTTTCTCAGTATGCCTGACAAAACAGCCGCGCTGGTGCACCGGATCGCGTCAAAATAGATTGACTAGGCACCAGCAGGGATGGTTCAGGGGAATAGGCCCGTTCAGTGTAAATTCAAATATATTAATAAATTGTCACTGCTAAACGAACGGCACCAGAAATGAAGCGATGTAACCGCCTCCACTAAAAAAGGAGCCATTGACTTTGTTAAGGAGTCGCTAGAAAAGTCAAATCGACACTAGGACATCCATCAATTGCAGATGTACCAATCGTTGGCCGTGGTTGAAATAGCGGTTCCACCTGCTACGATCCTGATCCTTCGTGCCAGAAATGCGATGAAGCAATGAGCCCCTGGGCGGCGGGTGCAAAACAAATTGTGTGTCGATCGCTGGCGCCGGCCGAGAATTAACCTACCGCCATCAAGCCTCCAATATAGGTTATTCATTCAAAAATGGGAACGTTTTCTGTCTGCAATCCGTGCAGAAAGTGACACATAATTAGGCGATCGGGTAGCATTTCTGCGCTAAATGATTGTTAAATAATAAACCACAGAACTAAAAAATGCCTCAATAGCCCTGATCCTTCACCCCACAGTCTAAACAAAACTACGGAGTAGATCGAGGGCGAACCGACAGTCGACAGCCCAGCTCCTCCAACGAGAGCACCCAAACGGATATTGGTATATCGCTCCACAACTCTGTTAATCTACGGAGCACGGAGTAAACCATCGTCAATCGATCAAACCACCAGGGCGGACCAGGGCACGGAGTCCACGCCTCACGTTCCAACCCACCCGCAGACAGGATCTCATCGGTGGGTCATCGCCTACAGAATAGAAACGACCAGGATGAGGCAATGAGCCCATGCAGGACGAAGATTTGGGTTTTCAGTGGGGTTGTCGCTCAATTTAATTGACAGAGGAACTATTAAGAATGGTTCCATTTTTCCCACCTTCAATGTTACATGCTGGTGCTGGCTTCGGCCGGTAATGCAAAAGTTCTTGTCGACATCGCATCGTCACCATGGTTGCCAATGACCGCGGAAAGACGTACATCGATGTCTCCTCGGTCCTGGTGGCCCTTTCAACAGTGATTGTAGCTGTTCGGGTCGCTGCACGATGGGCCAAGTCGACTTTGGGATGGGATGACTATGTCATTTGTATCTCAATTGTGATCGCGTACAGCATGCTGGGAGAGGCCGTTTATTGTGTGTCTAAACCCCCCTCAAAGAACAATGAGTATGGATTCTGACCGCGATAGGGGCCCGAGATGGCGGGCTTGGAAAACATTTGTCGACCCTAACCATGGAGGAAAAGATCATGTTCCAGAAAGTAAACTCATCCCGCCACATCACAAGTATCTCATTCCATGTAGCTAACCATAGAAACCAGTGTTTCTTCGCCAACGAGATATCGTACACCCTCCTCGTCCCATCCATCAAAATATCCATCCTCCTCCTCTACCGACGCATCTTTCCGGTTCGCAAATTCCAAATCGCCAGCTGGATTGTCGGGGGTCTTGTATGCACCTGGTGCCTCGCGGTCTTCATAACCGTGCTGCTCCAATGTCGACCGATCTCGTTGAACTGGGATAAGTCGCAGCCAGGGACGTGTATCGATTCGAAACAGTTTTTCTTCGGCAATGCTATCTCCAATCTGCTCATTGATGTCGTGATTCTGATGATGCCCATCCCGATGGTCCTGCAGTTGCAGTTACGGACGTCGCAGAAGTTGACTATATTGGGTATTTTTTTACTTGGTGGATTGTATGTTCCTTTGCTTTGTTGCTCTCGTACCATTGAATCCACTACCCTGGATCATTTGGATGTGCAAAGCTAACTGATCAAAATAGTGTCTGCGTCGCAAGTATCATGCGCGTCGTTACCCTCAAAATCTTCGAAAGCAACGATACTTCCTGTACGTCTCTTGCGTTCCCCCAAACCAACCAATCTCTCTAACGAGAACAGACTCGGTAATGGAAGCCGCAACATGGACCTTCGTCGAGCCCTGCGTGGGCATCATCTGCGCCTGTCTCCCAACTCTGCGACCGCTAGTTCGCACATTATGCTGCGACATGCATTGGAGCAGCAAGGACTCGGAGGGAGCACTGGGGCCGAATTACAGAATGCGCCGGATTTCTAGTCATGCGAAACGGCCTGCGGCGGTGCAAGATACATCGTGGAGCCAGGATCGTTTGCATGATGAATATCCGTTGACAAAAGCGGAGACGGAGTCAGGAACCGGAGTACGTGTTCGATCAGAGGTTCGATCAGATGGGGCCTCTTAGATTCTGTATGATTATGGGAGTTATAGAACACTTCTAGAGGATGCTAAAGCATTTCTGGAGTATTGCATCATGATGGGTCTATATCTGGTGCTGTTGTTGTGAGTGCTTGTTGTTAATACAATCACAGACAATAATTGATATTTTTGAACCAAAATTCGACCAGAGCTGCAGCTAGTAGTCTCAAAAGCTATATGACCAATAACTCTGACATACCCTATTCCAGCTCTAAACATATCTACATAGAAATAATGAACATATATACATCCCCAACGAGACGATCTACAAACATGACGATCTAG
The DNA here is from genome assembly GCF_023601865.1 of Aspergillus affinis. NCBI lineage: Eukaryota > Fungi > Ascomycota > Eurotiomycetes > Eurotiales > Aspergillaceae > Aspergillus > Aspergillus affinis. The sequence goes on from NW_026515814.1 coordinate 206,903, forward strand.
AACAAAGCCAACCCGAGAACCAAATACCAAACTCCTCACCACAAGCCCAATGAAAGATCAAATCAAGAATCCACCTCCCTCAACTCTCTCCCTTCACCCTCCTCTCCCCCCTCCTCAAGCTTCTTCTTCTTCCCATCCTTCAACACCTTGCTCGGATGCCAAATACTCAAAGCAATCATCGCAAAGAACATCAACATCGCATCAAAAACATACATGAAAGCCTCATGACTGATCAAATACCCATCATTGCCCTGCGCATACTCAATAAGCCGGAAAATGGACCGAATTAGAATCAGCACGCTCGATGTATAAAGACCCCACATCGTGCCCGTCCAGGTGGCGTCGTTCCAGGGCATGCGCGAGGCGGAAGGAGGAGCGGCGAGGGAGACAGAGGTGGGCGATTTTCGAATCCGCAGGTGGAAGATGATAGATGCGATGACGAAGACGCCGAAGAAGACTAGTTGCACGCAGAGACCGCCGACGGTGACGTGTTCGCCGGTGTTCATGGCGGAGATGGTGCCGGAGGCCATGATTCCACCTCCTGAATCGGTTTGAGACATGTTAGTCTATGCTATATTTGACTTGAAGTATATGGAGAAGAAGGAAGGCCATACCGGATGCTTGCATCAAGAAGGAGAGGACGTCGCCCGTCACGAAAATCCGAGTCAGCCATTTCACCGGCACCAGACTAAGGTGTTCGGCGTTCAAATAGCGAATAAGTCGACCGAGAGTCATATAGATCGAGGCAGCGTAGAGCGGTGGAGCGAGCAGGATCATAAGCGTTTGAATGGCGTATATCGGGACATTCTCTTTATCGGAGTGAGCGAGGACGCGACAGATGTATCCAATGATTTGAACTAAAAGAGCATTGAGCGTTAGTTAAGTCTGTAGGCAACCAAAAGAAGATGCAAAAGGCAGGGAGAGCTTACAAACACCGCCGACAACGAATATCAGAAAATACCAGGATTTCGCCCGAATGACCTGGTACAGATGGTATGCCGTGATCAGGACGAAGAGGACGATGAACAGAATCGCGGCCGCCAACGATGGCGTATACCGGTAGAGTTTGAAGTCGATCTCTCCGTGGCCGGATCCCATGTTGACTCGTTGGATTTAAATTTCCAGAATGAGCCCCAAGAAAAGGGGACTAATCCAGCCTTATATGAGTGTCACGAACCCAGGCTTGCTACGATTCAACTCCACATCGGGGAGACGCCACTATCCTGGGAGGCAGTATCCGTGTTCGTGTTCGTGTCCGTGACCGGGGAAAAACTTGTTATCTCCACTATGTCCAGCTTTTATATGTTCTCATTGGAGTATAGACGGTTAAGCGACGTTGACCCGCTTCGGCTGGACCCGCACGTGTCCGTATTCGAGTCCGGAGAGTCGTATCCGTATCGGCACGGAGGCTATTTCTATTTCTATAAATTAATCACAGCCCCCGGGCCTCGAGAGATTCTAGGCAACACGTTATCGGAGACCTTCCCCGCGATCTTGCAATCTAGGCATCTTAATTAGACAGAGTTTTCCTTGTCTCAAGATCCGGAATGCGGAGGGCGACCGACTACACTGAAAATGTTTGCCACAGACCGGGACATATCCGATTAATTTCCATCAAGACTGCTGTGCGCTCTGATGCTTGTGCGCGGTTCCTGATGTGATTCATCTTCAAGAGAAGAGGAGGGAAATTTCAATTAGCTCTCACTCTGGAATCTCTCCAGTTGATTATGCGAAAGCTACTGAGCAATACTAATTTGTCCATTAATCCGACAACACTAACATTATGAATAACATCGCGGTCCAAATACATGCTCACCAAGCAAAAGTCAAGCTAGCCTTGCCCTCCGCGAAATTCACCTCCTGACCATACTTTCCATCCTTCGCGCCCTTCGTTAACTTGACCTCCGAATCAATAATGCCCTTGGTGACCGAATACTTGACTAACACCCTCTCCACATCCACCGTCTCAATCCCCTCCACTCCCTTCTCGATATCCAGAACAACCGTCTTCTTACCAAGATTCACGGAGACTTGAGTAATCGCCCCAGAATCCAGACCAACCCACAAACCAGCATCAACCACATAAATCCTCTGTCTAACCGAATCCTTCGGCTCAACCACCACCTGCCCGTTCTCCGTCGAAACCACATTTCCGCCGTAACTCAACCAACCGAAAGTCGGATGCTTGAGCACATACGTCGCGGCGCCGAGAACATGTCCAACGAATCCGGATCCGTAATCGCCCGAGTACGGGTCCCAGTCCAACGTCTCGGGGAACGAGTGGAACGACATAGACCCAAAACCGTCCTGATGGATATTGGTCATTGGGCCTTGGTTGCCGCCGTAGCCAATACGGAGGTCATAGAGACTGAGATCGGAGGTTGGGTTGCTTGAAGAATGGTAGTTATCGAGGATGGGGAGGGCGTTGAGACTGGATCCGTAGTGGTGGATTTGTCGTTCGATACGATCGATTTTACCGGCTGTTCTGGAAGGGAGTTAGCTTGCTGTAAACCGTAGATCCAAAAGAAAAGGAAAAGAAGGGAGGGTAGTATATACCCGAAGTCCCAGTATCGTCGGGCGTTGCCGTTCCACCCCCAGTGCGCAACGGTGGGCATGAACCCGTGGATCGATTGGATGGTTTTCTGCGCCGTTTCGGTGAATCCAAAGTATCTATCTCTGTGGTTAGAAGAAGCTATCTGAGAAACGCGAGAGAAGAAACCATACTTAGTCCACAGGTAGACACCCTCTTGGCCGGTGCAGTCCCAGGCCTGTTCGCTGCCGAACGGATCCTCCTGGGTAGTCCATTCCTGGGCCCGTGGTTTGAAGATTCCTTCGAGGGTATCGGCTTCGGTGGTGTAATTCTCCAGCTTCAGGTCGTCCAGGACCAGCTTCCAGACCGTTTCGCCCATTAATCCAAGGTCATTATACCAGGTGTTTCTGCTTCCATCCTTGTGCGTGCCGTAGACGAAGCGGATTCTGCCCTTGTTAGTTCTTTCGCCCCGTGAATTGTAGGTTGAATTGAAAAGGAGGAATGAACGCACGTCTCGTATGCCTGTTCCAAATACCACTGCGCACTCTGTCGTTCCAACACACTGGACGACCGTCCGGCGCGATACAGTGCCCAGTAGAGACACGTAACATGCACGTAGTTATACGCTCTATCCAGGAGATTCGCGCCTTCTTTATCCCAGGCTCCCTGCCAGTAGATGTCCGAATCATATTTGAAGTCCGGCATCGCTTCTGTATCGTAGTAGAACAAACTCTTTCGCACGCCGTACTTGTTCTCGCCGCTGGTCAACTGCAGTCGGGCCCAGACGGTTTCGTTCACGAAGGTCTCGAGTTTCGCAATCTCCTTGGCCACGGGCTGTGCGATCTGCTTCATGGCCGCGGTGACGAACGCTCCGGCGCCGCCTTCGTCGCTCAGGCCGGCGATCCAGACTCGGTTATCCTGAAGGACTGGAGCGTCGGCGGAATGATCGTAGGTGATGATCGACGGGGATCGACCGAATGGGTCGGTCCCGTCGAACCATTGGGTTTCAGTCAGATAGTTTCCGAGTTTCGATAACGACTTGGGGCCCGTGTCCGTGACATAAAAGTGTAGACTGTGGGTGAGGCCACTACCGTATTTCAGTTCGATCCTGGTTCGACCGAAGGCGTCCTCCTGGGGAGTGACACTGAAGGCCTTCCACTCGTCGTTCACATCATCAAGTTGTTTCACCGTCAAACCGCCCGGTGACACATCAATATTCTCAACCGTCTCATTCGTGCGGATGAATAACTTCCCATCCAAATCCCTCGGCAAGATATACCCCGGCACGCCCTGAGCCACCGGAAGCCCCAGCGACGCGACCTTGTCCTCGATCTTCTCCACCGACTCGACGACACTAAACCTCAATCCGTATGAGACGGTCTGTCCAGGCTTCAGGGTCAACGAAGTCGGCTTATTCCACGGCGTGACCCCATCCCACTCCTTCTCCGCCCATGCCTTCGAATAGACCTGCCACTCGTAGTTTCCTTCAAACACCTGGCTCTGATACGCAAGCTTGCTTTCGCCAGTTTCCGGCAGAAAGCGCCACGCCTCGAACTTGGTCTCGCCCAGCGGCGTAATCACCAAATGCGGCCCTGCGCCCAGCAGTCGCGTAACCTGCACATAACCGGCATCTAAACCGATGTACGGATCCACCAGAACGCACGTTTGTCTCGTTTCTTCCCCCGTGCGCTCATAGAAAATCGTATTCCACTCGATGGGGAACCCCAAACTGCCCAGCTCAATCGACTTGGAGTTCTTGTTCGTGACGGTGAAATTCAACGCCAGGTCACCTTTATACTCGACCCAAGAGCGCGTGATGGACAGGTCGTCCGCCAGAGACGCATTGACGATACCTCCAAGATCCGAAGACGCGATCACCGCGCTAGGAGACGAGTTTGAAGTCGATTTCTTGCTGTTCAACGCTCCTCGATCCGTCGCCGTGTCGACATCCGTCCAGGCCCCGGAGTCTCCGACGCGGTACCGAAGCGTCAAGTCGCCGGTGTGATAGTTGCCGTTCCCATTGCGCTTATCGAAGACGTCGGCCGGCGAGAAGTCGAATGTCTCCGACGTACCCTTCGGTTTTAAGGAGCGCAGAACTCCGGACGTGCCGTCTAACGTCCCGGTGAACTGCTCCGTCGAGAAATCGGTATGTCCTGCTACGAGAGCGACTAGGCGGAGCCCGATGCCCGTGGCGAACAACGAGTGAAGAAGATGCATGGTTCGTATGCCTCGTATCTCGATGGCAGAATTGAGACGCCGTTATCAACGCAGTACCGCGAACACGATCAATCGCTCAGACCGAGCAGATCCCCTGATATATGTATGCAACAGACCCCGCAGGACAACAGACGCAAAGAAGAAACGTTGCATCATCTTTGCAGGGATCAGAATCATGGCATATCACTTTGAGTATTTTACCGACGGAGCAGAGGAAATCAACCGGGTGATCGACAGGAGATACTTAATTTGTTGCAGACAAACAAGGCCATAAACCCTAACGAGGCGGAGAAATTCCTTCCGCGCGATTGCATTCAGGGTCACATCTTATGATCGCCGGGCTTACTCATGCGGGGATTTGAGACATTGGTATTTGCAGAATGTTAGAGATGAATTGGTTTAGGTAACTGGTTCATTTATTTTCGGTCGAATGTGCTGTTGTGTCGGTTAACCCGGGTAAATGGATGCTTTTCCTTGGTGGTTGAGTATGAGCCTGGTTCCTGAGAATCTGAGGTCTCATACTTTGTGTTTTACATGGACTCGGACATTCTCCTGCATAGCCATGGTTCGAAATGGAGAGAGAACAAGCTTTGGTTCCTGGCGCTGTGGCCGGTTCCTCAGACACTTCTTCGTGCCGATCGGGGTTAGCCTAGTGTTAGTGGAGTATAGCTAGGAGAGAAGAGACTCTTCAGACCTCACTCCCCGATGAATTTAGTCAACTACTGTACGAGTGCAGGATGGATGTAGAGCCCTGTACCCCTTTGAATTACTCGCTCAGTCTACTGTTTCTGTCACTTACCTGAGCCAATACCCGAAATGTTTGCTTCGTACATGAGACCCTCAAGCCCCGTCGGCCTATGAGAGACTTTGAATAGATAATCTGACCGGGATGGTGCATAGTTGAGTGACTCCAATTACCTATTCGCTTTCATATTTACGGTGTATGTCACGTAGCCTTGTAGGTCCTGTCGTGGGCTGAGGTTTCTTGCCTCGGGATATGTCTGGGTAAGGGAGTCCATGTTTGCTGTCATGCCAGTCTAGATACCTGTTATATCCTATTGACTGGCACCGAGTCTCTTTATTGGACAATTTCTCATGTCGGTCGGGGTACTCAGTCACATTAGCCCCGATTTGTTTGTGATTCAACTTCTCTGTCTTGATCCAGCACCTTGAATACTATTAGTCGGGTCGTAAACCACATCTCAGGCCAGTGAGATGTCCCAGAGGGAAACCGAATGCGAGATTGAGCTGGATGCACGTTGTCGAGCATAGATTAGGTGGCAGAGCATACCGATCTGCTGCATGTCAACCAGCGATAAGGACGAGTGTTGGTTATCAATCATCAATCATCAATCATCAACCATCAATCAATGTAGCGGTCAGCAATCCGGTTTCTGCGGGTCGGATTTCCTCCGGGGGCCTCGAAAGACTTCAATTTGGCTCGACGCTGCGCTCCGACCGAGGGATTTCCCGCTGATTGGCGGCCCGTGTTCGGTGGAGGCGGTTGTTCTTCTCCTGGACTTGATCCCTCGGTGGAAATAGTCTGTATACTGCGAGGGAGCGAGTCATTCCAGAAAGCCTCCTACCTGATGCGGTAAATGCCTTCAATCCCAGTTCTCTTTCTGCTTCCTCTATGCCGACCTTCATATTTCATATACAGCCTTCCTACAACAGAGTATGATCCAGACCAACACGTCATTCACCGATCATTCGTCAAGATCGACAATTGCAGTCTAGCGAGTGGAGTCCGGCGGGTGGAAATAAGACGGAACGAGTCGCACACATGGCGTCGCCTGCTCAGGCCAAAGTCCACAATCCAAAATCCAAAATTCACGGTCGGCAGTGGGTCCTATCGACCTTCCTCTTCCGTCCACGTTGTTGTTCGATCTTGTCGAGGTTCTGGAAAGGCGTGGAAGCTCGGAAGTGGGGGTTTCGTGGTCTTTTCCTGCTTCTGGATGTTCAGGTGTTGTGCGAAGTTGATGTATCACCTGCGATTTTTTTTGTTGGCCTGGAGTCGCTTGGATATTATTTCCGCGTTGAGACTCGAGTCTGATTGATTGACTGCATTCTACAGTCTTCACGTAGTCATGTACGGAGTACTCAGCACTGACCGACGCTGGGAGTTAAAGTAGGGCAAACCCCTGCACGGGACGAGTCTCGATAGCCGTTGAATCCCTGGACGCATAAGCACTAGCGATGTCTTTGTTAAACCTGCTTGAGGCCACGATCAAAACATGTTGAGCGTATAAATATAATCACTGCGAGTTATATCCCGCCGTCCATCTTATGACACTATCGTACAACTATAGTAGACCCCAGTATAGCGCCCATATCCCGCCACGCACCTACGGAAGCCCTGGTTTCCGTAGCCTTACCCGTCGCCATTTACACCGGAGTGATTATGATTATTGATATTATTGAATATTCTCTGTCCGTTCCTCACTCCGTGCAGGTAAAACGCCCGGTCGCAAGTCGCTCGTCGTCGCGCCGAGCTACATCCGAACAAGGAGGGAAAGCCAGACCCGCAGCGAAGGCTCGAACAGGACGAGCCCATTTCTAGCAGGCTTAGCCCGGGCTGCCCAGTCCACTGCCGTCCGTCATAGCCGACGCGGCCGATCCTGGTGGACTTCTTAAATTCCTGAGATTTGATAATTGATATACTACTCCGCTGTCCGTACCGGAGTAGTCGTGCAGGTACCTTTGACCGCTGCAACGTGCCCGAGACACTCCGCGCGGCAGACCAATTTGATTGGCACCCTGGCGCTGTACCTTTGGACGCAAAAAAAAAGGTCCGTGCAGTCGACAAACGGGCCAGTTCGGTTCACCTGATCAGATTCCTTTGCTGTCCGTTGCCTGTTCCGGGAAGTTCCTCAAATCCATGGCGGATCCTGGACGGATTGACGTTGACAGTGAACTAAATTAATTGGTTTACTACATTGGCATGCAACAAGTGAATGGAAGTACACTGTAATTGCTCTGCTCCTGGCAAGTGTAAACAAGGCTACAGGCGAGGGAGACCCTCGGCGGTCGTCCACCACGTTCATATGATAGGCACATCATCCACCGCAAATCTCTTGGGAAATCAGACTAAACCACAAAAATCCCTGAAGAAAGTCGCAACAGTACTAGTAGGCACGAAAAAATCAACCCCTCCCCCCACTGCCACATGGACAGGAAGGATGCATCGGCACGGATCCTCCGCTTTTTTTTCTCTTACTATAATAGTAGGAAGTACGTAAAATGTTTTTTTGCGGCGCTATGATCTCAGGGGTCTCGTCCCGTCTCTTTTCTTGTTCTCGCTCAGATCCTTGCCGGGCCGTGACGTGGGCAGCATCTTGAATTGAGTTGTTGACAGCGGGTAGTGGAGGATCCTCCCCGAGGGCCATAGCCGTACACGGTGCACCGGACGGAGTATGGATGAACATGGCTCTATCCGTGGTGGTCCATACCAGACACGAAGTTCCGAACAAAGCACCCCCAAGGTCAATCCGAGGAAACGATACAAAAGACGAGGAATAAAAAAGCCCACAGAATCAGGACGGAAGGATCGGCCAATCCACAGCACTGCTAGAGCAAAGACTAACGCCACCGGTGCCTGTCGAGCCCCCAACCAGGAGCGATCAACGCCCGCGGCATCCGCAGCTGCGTCCGCCTAAACGAGGCATTCGATAGAAAGCCGGCACTAGCAGGCCGGTAGTGGGCCTGTTCGCTGCTTCTCTCGTTATTTGTTCATCGGAATTCCTCATCTTCTGAGAAAACGGTCAGCCCGCAGTTGCGCCTTTCTTGGTTTCGTTGCTTTGCTCTTGCGCTGCAGTTCTGCAGGATTTTTTTCTCCTCCTGTTGCTTTGACCTTTTTCCTTTTGGCTCAAGCTGAGTTAATTAATATAATTCCATCCCCCTGCCGTTTGCCCGTCCAGGTTCTTTTTTGTCTCTGCTTTCCCTCCTTTTCGCCTCTCTCCCTCCCCCCCCCCCCCCCTTTTTTGGATTTTAATATCCAATTCCTAGTGATACCATCGTGCATTCCCACTATTGATCGGAACTAACCATTTGGTTGTTGTTCCGGGGTCCCCCATTCTCCAATTGACTTTTTAATTATTTTGACTTTGGCCTCCCCTTTCCCTTTCATTTCTCCCCGCCTCTGCTTTTCCCCGGATTTCGCATTCGACAAGGATCACATCATCAATTCATCACCATGACCGCCGACGAGCACGAAAAACCGCAACCACCACAGCAACCACACCACGAAGAAGACGAACCGCAAGAAGAGGAAGAAGAAGAACACAGATCGGTCGAGGTCACGCGCCAGCCATCCCAGGAACAACATGGTCCCGCTTATATCGAACCTGAAGTTAGTCTTTCTTTCTTCCCCACTAAATACCCCCGTCAATGTCCAAAATGGGTTATTTTGTTTATGCGTTCAAACTGTAGGACCTGACCGATGGCGATTCCGTCTATGCCGGCTCGTAAGTCTATTTTTCACCTCGTTTCCTGTCTTCAGAAATCCTGGGAATGAGCAAAATGGACGAACTAATACTGGCGACAGTCTCGGCGATGCCAGCTACACGACAAGTATCACGTCCAGCGCGATGAATTACCAGTAAGTCAATTTTAACCGAACTCCCAATTCAATACTGACCGGTAGACAGATATGAGGTATCTACTATTACCTTTCCGTTTTCCTGTCATACTCTGCCACGCTCCACGATGTGATACATCTGATCTCATCCGATCTGCTCCGATCTGATCGCATGTCACATGAGCGCTTGCAGAGGACAAGTCACGCCCAGGTCACGGGAATGCTAAGACCCTACTTTCTCGCAGAACGGACGCCGATACCATTCCTATCATGAGGGAGTGTACCTTTTGGTATGTTTTCGGTGTTTGTCTAGGTTTCAAGTGGAGTTGTGGTTAACATGATTTATTGTCCAGCCGAATGATGAACAAGAGCAGGATCGGTTGGATTTGGTACGTCGTTCGTGCATCCATGAAGATCCGTGTGGATACTAATATGATCCAGAGCCATCATATCTATCGCATGCTACTGAAAGGAGAGCTAGGTCGTGCGCCCATCAAAAACCCCAGACGTGTGTTGGACATAGGCACCGGCACGGGGATATGGGCGATCGACTTTGCCGAGTAAGTCACAACCCTTCCCACCCTTAGGGATAGCCATATTGACAGACGCAGTGAACACCCCGACTCGGAAGTAATTGGTACATCACCTCGGCTTTACTCGTGCCATCATTCTATGACAAGTTATTGACCACCCGCAGGAAATGACCTAAGTCCCATCCAACCATCCTGGATCCCGCCCAACTGTCGCTTTGAAGTCGACGACTTCGAACAGGACTGGTCCTACAGCCAGCACTTCGACTACATCCACGGTCGCGAACTGGAAGGCTGCATCGGCGACCACGACCGGCTGTTCCGACAGGCGTTTGAGAGCCTGCGCCCGAACGGATACTTCGAGATCGCCTCGTTGGAAGTCAACACATATTCGGACGACGACACGCACCTGAAGGCGCCGTGTCTGCTCGAGGGCGTAAAGAACATGCACGCAGCATCGAAGCTGTACGGGAAGGATATGACGACGGTGGTGCACTGGAAGGAAATGATGGAGAAGGCGGGGTTTATCAACGTCCACGAGGATGTGTATAAGGTACTTCCTCCTCTTTCTCGGTTTCCCTACGCCAATAGACCGCAACCTAACATCGTATAGGTCCCTCAAAGCCCTTGGCCCAAAAACCCCAAGCTCAAGGAAATCGGCCGGTACCATCAAGTCAACATGTTCGAGGCGCTGGGCCCGTACTGCTACGCGCTGTTCACGCGAGTGCTAGGCTGGCAGCGACCGGAGATCGAGGCGCTGGTAGCCGGCATGCGAAACGAACTGCGCGACCTGTCAAACCATCTGTACTCCAACGTGCACATTGTGTATGGACAGCGACCGGCGGAGACGCCCTGACAGTTCGTCTGACAGCCGTCACCAACCAACCACACACGCCAACGACACCTTTTAATGAAATGAATTCCATCTATTGATCCTTTAATGAATGGACCTATATCCCGGGTATCTTTTTTTGTGCCGTTTTGCCTTTGATTTAGCCTTGCATGTGTCTGCCGATGTTGTTAATCATGGGCATCTTCGTTGTATTTATTCTTATTAAATTGACAGAAACAATAGGATTCATATACAAACCTTAAATCACCCGACCCTTCACCTCAAAAGCTATACACACCATCCATCCAGCCAGAGATAGATTCATCTCCCAACCACCCTCACCCCAGCCTTATAAACCCCCCACCCCAACCACCCCAACGCCACCACGGAGACCACCTTCACCGCACACTCCTTCAAATCAAACACCATCCACCCCTGCACCCTCAGCCTGAGTTCCCGTTTCGTATTCCCCCGCGGAATCTCCACGTCAGGAACCGGCTGCTCCAAGAACGCACACAGCGGATCCCAGCCCTCGCGCACATGATAATGCAGCAATCGCTCAGGCGGCACCAGCGCCTCGATCTTCTTATAATGTTCCTCGTAGATGCGCGGACCGTCTTCTTTTAACCGGTCGCGGAGGATCTCGCGCCCGGAGCGGCTGATCACAGGCAAGACCCAGCGGAAGCGACTTCGACAGAGGGCGTCGATGGCTGAGAGAAGCGGAAGGAAGATGTACAGAGCAGGGTGACGTTCGCAGACAGTTGTGATCTCAAGAATAGATCTGAGAATCCGTTACTCGCTTCATCCTACCACCAAATGCCCCAGCCATATTACCATCAAGAGAGGACAAACAAGCAAACAACCAAGGCAAGGTAAAGGACGAAAAGAAAAACTCACTCATACCACTCCACGGGATCCCTCACCGTCAAAATGACCTTCGCCTCGGGATACGCCTGAATCAACTCCTCGGCGAAGCAAAGCGCCGGAACATCACAAACGGCTTGGCAATGACCCAACAACTTATCCCAGTCTTCTCGTTGAAACGGCTTTCCGATGCCGTCGTATTTCGCCCGCAACGCCCGCATCCACATCTCCCCGTCGCGCGGGTTACTGAGCATTAGCTGATATCCGTGGTATGCTTCATGATAGCCTAGGGTGCGGAGGGCTTCGGTTAATGCTGTAGAAGTTGATGATGCATCAGTGCCAATTCATGATTTGAAGGATGTTGAGTGCCAAGAGAGCTGGTATGCAAAGAAGGAAGAACGTACAGTCAGTTCCGGTCCGAAAGAGGCCGAATGACAAGACGCGCATGGGCACGACGCGAGTGCATTTTTCGCGATCGATATCCGTGACATGAAAGGTCCGGGGACCGACTTGGATGGACATTCTTTCAATCGATCAAATCCGATCCAATCCAGTCTTAGTTGTCGATCACCTAATCAACTCGGTAATATACCTAGGTACAAAAATATACCCGGAACGAAATGAAGAGCGACAAACGCCCTCTATAAGCGACATATACCACCCACACAATAAACAAATGCACTCCAAATGCCAATAAGGCTGGAACGTAAGGGCGATCAATGAGCGCTGGATTTCCATTGTTCTAGTCGCTCGTTTATATGAATAAAGGCTTCCATCGGTCATCCCTTGCGGTCCTGTTCATCCCTTTCCATTGACTTGCCGGATCGGGTCGTTGTGTGCTGCAAACGATGCAATCTATTTTTGGGCTCTGTTTTCGACGAGTCGACCGACGAATATTTGCGAGATATGTTACTGGTTGGCTGATGGTTTAAGCCTGGAGTTTACGTCTATAGTAGGGGTGGGTGTTTCGTGTCTGGATGCGACTTAGTATCACGGAAACATATAGTCTCTCGCTGATAGAATAATCTTCATATCTGTGACCTTTGCTTTCTTGGATTCTACCTACGCCATTTTGCCTGGATTGTCACATTAACTTTCATTCCTGCGATATATTAATTCCTGGCCAGTATGCAATACTGCACACAATCAACGATCTAGAGACTTTTTAAGTGCCATACAACAACCACAAGAAAAGCAACGCTCAATAACCACCAGCACGCCTAGCTCAAACGCCGAGACAAAAACAACCAAACAAGACCACAAATCTACCGTACCTGTACTAATTGACATCGATAGACTCCAACATCCTCGTCATCAACATTCTCGGCCCCTCCGCCCGAAACAGAATCCATCCTCTCGAATCCAACCACCACGCCTGCCCGCGATACCGATACCAAGCGGTGACGGCCTCCCTACTATTCTCCTCCACAAACGCCAACTCCTTCCCCCTCACACCAGACCGGTAAATATAATGCGCGACCTCGTCTTCCAAATCCATCAAACAGTATCTCTCCGCCTCAAGCCCTTCACTCAGCCCATCAAAGCGATGATACTCCGTAATCAAGTCATCGAACAAGGCGATCCGATTCGGCAACGGCCTTGGCGTCACGCGAAGCGCCAGATCCACGAACTGGATGATCTGCGGCGGACGAAGCAGATACATGCGCTCGACCAGATACGTGGGATCGTCGGGGTTCCACGCATCCGGGGACTCGCTATCGAAGACCTTCCTAGGCAGAAACTCCCAGATAAAGTCCGTGACTTCGAGAATGTCCAATTTATCAGACAGCCGGCGGTGCGGGTTATATCGCCATTTCATGGACGCGAGATTATTAAATGCGTTTCGCTCCAGGTCGTCCGGGTAGACGAAGACACGGGAGAGGTAGAAATGCTCGAGGGCGCACCAGTGCGATATCAAGGCTTTGTAGAAACGACGGTACCCACGACGGCGCTGATCGTGTGAGATGCGAATAATCTTGCGCTGAGATCCTGCCGTCGTCGATGGCGACCTCGGTAACGGATCTGTATCGCCGAGACAACCCTCCTTGACGAGCGAGTCCTGATCCCAGAAAGTTTTCCATCCTGTGGTGTACATCCGGTGGATGGCTTTGTCGCAGTACAACGTAAACAACGTGCGGAGGGCGTGCCAGCGACAGACGATCGCGAAAATGTTCTCGGCATCGAGTTCGAAGTCGAAGCCGTTGAGGAAGTCTTTGCGGAGGAGGTAGGCGTCGGCGGGGATGCGGCCCCAGTGGAAGGTGTCGCGGAGGATTTGGATGCCGGAGAGACGGGCGTCTTGTTCGTGGTGGGAGGCGTTTCTCTGGACGGGATTAGTTTGGAGGTGATCGAATGTGTGAAAACAGCAAGAGAAAGCAAGAGAGAGAGGAAGAGTAAACATACGATAATACAGCGAAAGATCCAAGCTCGAGTGTAGTATTCGTCAAACACGGTGTAAACCGCCCTGCAGGTCCGGGCCAGGTGGATGGCATCGTCTATGTCATGGAGGTAGGTAAATAGTGGGAGGATGCCGGCGAGATCGTATCGTTCGTTAAGAGGTGGCATGGTGAAGGCTGGAAGGTGATGCAGTAGGGACTAGATCGGATATGAATGCGAAGGGTAAGGTGCATGATAAGCATGGTCCTAGCAACAGACATGGTATGGAAGCTTTTGTGAATGTGAGCGTCGACTGTCTGGGTGGACTTCGCCAGTCTGAGAAGTGAGGTGAAGCAAGTGCGATTCATGATTCCTTCCGGCGAGTGAGAGGAAAATTCCGCGGTAGATGACTACATTTCTACATCATCTTGTAGGTAGCTATCAGGCGGCCATCTTCACGAACAATGGGACGTGCAGCCAACGTTTCCGTGAATCTGTGGATTTGGACTGCCTATTATGGATCTAGATAAGGGTTCACTGGAAGTAATAATGACATACAGTAACACAACAAGCTCGAGTAGCTAACTATAGGTGATATAGGGAGGAATGAACAAACATTCAAGAATTGAAAGTCAAATTGAGATGCTTGATATAGAATTTTCATAATGGTGTACAGCCTACATTGATATGAGAAATAATTTTCCGCATTCGGACAGTCAATGCACTCTGCTCCATCTAACTATGCATATTCAAAAATTTCCAAAGTCAAGCATCGAACTACAGAAACGCCCCTACCTGGGAATTCTTATCACTTACCTAAATAGTAACTTCATCCCTCCAACCGTCTTGGCGCCCAGATGAACCATGCACAACTTGTCCAAAATCCAAAGTCTGGAGTGAGTCAGACACCTCGTATTCACCCAATCTTGCTACAGCTCCTCCCATTAATCAAGGCTATCGCGACCGAGACCCTTCTTTACCCTCTTCTGCCCTCCAGTCGAATGCTCCATGGTAGGCGCGCCACGCAATAGAGGCTGCCATGCATGAGTTTACCGACGCGTCAAGGTAAATGGTCCCCTATTCTCCCTTTTCCGCCTTCTTTTGAAAGCAGACTTGGGTGGCTGCTAAGCGAAGAGTTCTACGCGACAGTGCAATCAAACCCGCCCAGCATGCACTCGCTGTCGACGCTGGGGGGTGGAATATCCTGGCTACACACGGCAGTTGAAATTCTACAACGAAACCCCTAACACGGTCGCATTTCAACATGCCCGACCCTCGTCGGCATCGCATACCTCGAACGCCATCTCCAGACGCCCCCACAAGACTAGCATGGACGAAGCCTTGGCGCCCAACCTGACGGCCGCAGCCCTGAGTCTCCAAGGCAAAGACGTCTTCACACGGGTCGTGAAGGCCACCTTCCCAGGCACGTACGCCACGTTCGGCCCACGATGTGAGCCCAGCTGGACCGACTTCATTTGGAGTCATCCCGCTGCGCGCTCTCCGGCCGTGATCTGGTGCCAGCGCTGCATCAACACGTGGTTCCTGGTGCGACGACAGAACGACCCGACCATGCTAGCCACCAGCTGAGACCTCTATAACCGCAAGTTACAAGATCTGGGGCGTCTCCTGGGGAATCCGGCGATGGTTGCCTCCGACACGGTGCTCACGACGGCTGTGATGCTGGGGGTATATGAGATGTTCGACGGACTGGGCCCGACTCCTAAGGGGAAAGGAAGTCGGTTGGGAGCGATCGTAGAACGGGCATTTAACGAGACGGTGCTGTGTCCGGGATATTTCCAACGCACGTCATAACTCATTGCGATCGCGCGACGAGAGCGACGGCGGGACAGGGGACGGGACGATCCTTCGTCCCGACACGCGTTGGTCTTGGAGCTGCGTCACAGCGTCGATCGGCTGCGAGATCTGCAGCGACAGCTAGGCACGCTGCCGGCTGATCAGGACCAGGAAGAGCCCATGCGACGAGGCATGGATACTATTATTAGAGGGCCGATTCCTTTAGACTTTGTGCACCGCATTGTGAGATCATCCCTATAGGGCATTGAGTTGGCGATTGCGCTTCGGGAGCAGTTGGCGGCGCGTTGTAGGATCGGCGGCCGACTTTGCCGTTCCTTCGTGGACTCTGCCGGCCGTCCGCAGCATCCAGGAGCTGGAATACGACCGTCACGGCCAAGAAGGCCAAGAAGAGGCCACACAATCACCTCAGAGGACTGGATCGATCAACTGGCCATGTCGATGGGGGGACGCTTGCAATCAAGACGTGAGATGGCATGACGACAGGACGTGACATAAGACGGCAGATCGGCGGGACGGGAGGGACCTCGGTAGGGCAGGGATTGACGTGACGGATGGAGAAGGTGAATCTGAGAATCTGGAGTCCTTTGAAGGACAGAACCATCTGAAGGCCGAGATGGTCGAATTAGTCAGGGGATTCACGTGCCAGGGACACTCCGTAAGCAAACCCAGAACGGCGACCAGCCTCATTCTCATTCTTGGGTGCTGCGACGGATATTAATAGATCCGTTGCGGCCCAGACTTGGAGGGTTGTGTATTACTCATAATAATAATCATATGCCCTGAAAGGTCCGGCCGCATCCAGAAGGTCTGGGCCAGGAACCTGCAGGAACGGACAGGAACGTAACCAATCCAAATCACGGCAGCCTAAAGTTTCAGAACGCCATGCAGTCGCCACGGAACTCCGCCCCCCTCGAGGTGCTCCAGGGCTTGCGCGGCCCTTCCCTCGCATTGGAGAGTCCCCCGTGGCTAAGCCTTGGAATCGCTGCATTAGTCGAAGCTTGGCGGGAGGGTGGCCAGTGAGAGCATCACCAGTGGACCGCTATCGTCACGCCGGACGGTCCGGCCGCGTCAGAAATGGTGAGCGCACGAGTCCCGATCGCCATTGGTCTGGCTGCTTCTTTTTTTATCCGGAGTGTCGGACGGTGGCTGCTGATGGCTTCCAATCGATTTACATATAGCCCCCGGGAGCTGGTCGGATTCAGGTGCAGCGAGTGCTTTCTGCTGACTGCTGACTGCTTACGTTTCTGCTTATATACCCCTGGTCGACCACGGACTTCTCTCTCGTCCCCACATTTTTTTCTAGATCAAGTACCTCCTACAGAGTACAGATACAGTCCACAGGATACATCCTGCACCCTGCAGACTACCTACAGTGCACTACTTCATAGACTCCTGTCACATACACTCCCTCCCAATCTCCCTGCACAATGCCTTCCTCTCGCGCTTCCAGCGACCGCACCGGTTCCATCGGGTCTCACGAGGCCTACAAGAAGTCCTCGCTCTCCAGCAAGGCCGACCCCAACCAGGCCCTGAACGAAGCCCAGCCAAGTAGGTCCTTTTCCTCCCATTTTATGGACTGGGTCTAATCAACACAGTGGCCAATGTCGGAGCCTCCGACTTGTTCTCCCTGCGCTCAATGCAGCACCGCGACGCCGAGGGCAAAATCATCAGTAAGTTGGACTGCGCGCACCTTCATGATCCCCAGCTAACGGACCCAGCTGAGCCCGACCTCACGAATCCCACGCGTCCCCGATTCGAGCGCCCGCTAGACACCATCAAGAACTTCGAGGCGGCCATCGACCGACGACGAAAGGAGAACGCGATGGCGTAATGCGTTTACCGACCGGGAAAAGGGCGTGATGGGTATGGTTTACTGTGATATTAGCAATGTTTATCAGCGATGTAAATTTGCGGATTCTTTTGTCAATCTCAATCTCGATGTCAATCTCGATGTCAATTTCAATGTCAAGATATTCTGCTTGGATGGACCACGACGACATCATGCATATGCCGTAGCCTAGACCGATGGTAAAGCCTGACAGGTTGGTCCGATCGATTCGGCTCCCAGTCCATGGGGGAAAGCTTGGTATATAACTTTCTTGCGCCAGGAGCACTAAGCATGAGCCGAGTGGATGCTGATTTGGAGAGTAAGTTTAGATTCAACGTCAGCCATTCTTTCGTCCAACCGGTTCTGCACAACCCACGATAATGGAGCCGAGCGAAATGAGTGTCCCCACCGGGCTATATCCGAGGGGATAAAGATTCTTGCTCGGAGATAAGGCATCCACAGGCATCCACTCGCTATCCACGGCTAGTTTTCTTCGACTTCCCAAGTGCCTCGACTAAACCACACTGGACTTGATAGTATTCGTCCCACAATCTCCCAGACAACCCACACAACCACGTCCGCTATCTGCCACACCGACGGATACCGGCTTGTTCGTCTCCCTTTACTAGTGCGTTCTCGTATCGGTCTAAGTCTACGTAGTCTGGCAACCACCGTCTATGCCTTCTGGCTAGTGACGCGTTCCACGGTGCGGCGGGGCTTCAGGCAGACATTTCAACTCTCGGAGAAAGCATAATGAGACGGTGGCTGTTGGTACCGAATCACGGTGGAATCATGGTGGCATGGCTCCTGAGGAGGTCATTTCGTAGCGGTTATATGGCCTGTTCCCCGTTGTTGAATGCAAGTCCATTGGACCTTCCGTTTCCCAATCGTTCTTTGTTCCATTCCGTATTCTCCCCCAACTCGACGCTCGTTTAGATTTGTTTCCTTCTCTCGACCATTTTCAAGTTTGCTGGGGTGTAAAGAGTCCAGTCGTGTTCGCTATGAAGCTCTCTCTCGCCGTTGGAGCAACCCTTCTGGGCCTTGCTCTGGCGGATATCGATCCCATCGTGATCAAGGTAGAATCGTCGTCTACGTGGACGAAACCTGTCTGACTTGCGTAGGGCTCGAAATTCTTCTACTCCGGCAACAATACCCAATTGTAAGTTCTCTTCACTGGCTACCTCATTCTATACTGACCATCCCAAGCTACATTCGCGGCGTTGCCTACCAGCGTATGTCAACTTCACTTCAGCTTCACCCCCACGTCTAACTCGAGCAGAGGACTACTCCAGCAATGGAACCACCGACAGCAGCAACACCTACAAAGATCCCCTGGCCGATGCTACTGCCTGCGAGCGTGACGTTCCCATCATGCAGGAGCTGAACACCAACACCATCCGAGTCTACGCCATCGACCCGACCGCCGACCACAAGAAGTGCATGCAGTTGCTGGCCGACGCAGGCATCTACGTGATTTCGGACCTGTCGTCCCCCTCGCAGTCCATCGACCGCAACGATCCCCGATGGGAGGTGTCGCTGTACAACCGCTACACCAGCGTGATCGACGAGATGGCTCAGTACAATAACACTCTGGGCTTCTTTGCCGGCAACGAAGTCTCCAACAACGTCAAGACAACCGACGCCAGTGCGTTCGTTAAGGCCGCCGTCCGTGACATGAAGTCGTACATTAAGCGCAAGAACTACCGTTCTCTGGGCGTGGGATACGCGACGAATGACGACTCGAGTATCCGAGTTCACATGGCTAACTACTTTGACTGCGAGAGCGAGGAGGACAGTATTGACTTTTGGGGATACAACATCTATTCCTGGTGTGGTGACTCTACCTACCAGGAGTCCGGCTACAAGGACCGCACCGACGAATTCCGCAACTACTCCGTGCCTGTCTTCTTCGCCGAGTACGGTTGTAACTCCGTCTCGCCTCGCAAGTTCACCGAGGTCAAGGCTTTGTTCGGTGACAAGATGAACGACGTGTGGTCTGGTGGTATCGTCTATATGTATTTCCAAGAGGAGAACGACTACGGTAAGTGCTGTGACCCCGGTGGTCATCAATCATACTCACGAGGAATAGGCCTTGTCTCCGTCGTCGACAGCACCAGCGTCAGTAAGCTGAAGGACTTCACCTATTATTCGAGTGAGATCGCCAGCGCCACTCCTTCCGGCACGAACAAGGCTTCCTACACCCCCACCAACTCGGCGCTGCAGAGCTGCCCCGCCGTCAACACCGCCTGGATGGCCAAGCAGACCCCTCTCCCCCCTACCCCCAACGAGGAGCTGTGTGACTGCATGGCGGCCT
This sequence comes from Aspergillus affinis, assembly GCF_023601865.1. Classification (NCBI taxonomy): domain Eukaryota; kingdom Fungi; phylum Ascomycota; class Eurotiomycetes; order Eurotiales; family Aspergillaceae; genus Aspergillus; species Aspergillus affinis. The sequence continues at coordinate 226,782 of NW_026515814.1, forward strand.
CTGCTGGCTGTGTCGTCCAAGACTCTCTCGCCAGCTCCAAATACTCTGACCTGTTCAGCGTGGTCTGCGGGTACACCGACTGCGACGGACTCACTGCCAACGCCACGACGGGCAAGTACGGCGCCTACGGCATGTGCAACTCGAAGCAGCAGCTGAATTTCGCCCTGAACAAGTACTACGGCGAACAGAACTCCGCTGCCTCGGCCTGTAGCTTCGGTGGATCGGCCACGACGACCTCGGCCGCCAGCAAGACCGGCAGCTGCAAGTCCCTCATGAGCCAGGCGGGCACTGCGGGCACCGGAACGGTCACTTCGGAGCCCACCGCTACTGCCGGCTCGGGATCTTCTTCCAAGGCCTCTGCCAGTGCATCTGGATCGACCGGCGCTGCGCCCAACACGGCCGGTACTGCCGTTGCCGTTGGATCTTTCCAGCTTGCTTTGTATGCCGTTATGGCTGTGATGACGGCTGTGATAATGGTTTTGCTGTAGATTCCATCGTCAGAGATTCTGTGCTGAACTTGGAACTCCTCTTTCGAAGGGAGACATATTATTCTGTGAGATTTCTTCTTGGTCCGATGGGCTAAATATCCATTATTAGACAAGGGTTGGAATAGGTCCGAACATGAAGAGATACCAATGCACTTTTTCTATATATATCACTAATTTCACTATTCGATCATCTAGATACTAACTTGGAGATAATGTTAGAATCTAAGGTACTGGAAGCAGTGAAAATGATCAAAACCTTAATGATATTGAAGATGCAATTGATTGATGGAAGAGGCCTCTCTAAGTAATTTCGGTAAATCCTCGGCAGTCCAATCCCAAAGCGGAAGGCGAGACTAATCCAAATCAGGAGTATCCCAATTGAGAAGGCAGTCACCCCGTGACCTCGGTCGTACATTCCTCCGAGGCTCCGCCCGTCAGCTCACGTGCCCAGCCCTTTGTCAGCGGAAGTATACGCAGTCCGATCGAAATGCTCGAACTTGACTCATCTTTTGTCTCGCACAATGCGCCTTGAACCCGCCCCACATTCTCCGGTTGACTTTTAGAGCGTACTGCCTGCGCTCTCTAGTTCCTGGTCATGGAGTTCTTCAATTTCGAGGCCGCCTCGATCGACTCAGGCGCTTATTTGGTTGATGCCTCAGGCGAGGCTTCCGGTAAGACGCCTTCCGCAAACACGCCCGGGGCGGACGCGTGCACCTTGTAGCTAAACATGCCACTAACTCGGACCTCTTAATCCCAGGAGGGAACATTAATGGCCCTGGAATCAGTGAACAGTCAGCATACATCAAGGACGTCGACCGCGGCTCTGTTGATGCATCTGACTCTGAACACCAACCGTCCGTGGCGATAGACATTCCGACTTCGGAGCCTCGGGACATCTGCTTCCCGCAGCATGATCAAATCTCCCTATCCAGCATAGAGAATGACGACCAGGATGTCGACTCTTCGGGACCGGGCAAGAGAAGCCGCGCACGACTGCCAAAGCACGCAGTTCGGGTCTTGCGCAGCTGGTTGGCCAATAATTCAGATGATCCCTACCCCACGGGGGCCGACAATCTCTATCTGATGGAGAAGACGGGTCTGTCAAAAACACAGATTCGCAACTGGTTGGCGAACGCCAGAAAACGGAAACGCTTCCTTAACTCCTCCGCGTCCTCGGACGTGCAGTCCCACGAAGCCTCCAGTGGTCGGTCGAGCTTGGACAACAACTTGTCTTGGACACCGCTGGAACGATGGCAAAACTCACCCCCGGAGGATGAGCCCGCATCGCTGTCGGATGTCTACCAAGCGTTGGTTGATCGACCCAGCGACTACGAGATGGGATCGAACCCCGCCGTGGGCTCTCCGTCCGAGGGCTATGCGCATCGCAAGTCCAGCAGCATTTCGAGTTTTAATAGTGACTTTAGCATGACACGCGCTGCATCCGCCCGCAGCTCGGACTCGAATTACTCCTCGGCCTCGGATCTTTCGCTTTCCGGCCTCTTCACGGATCACTTATCTATCGGTCCGCGCCAGTCGCGACCACGGAGCAAAAGTCGACAGCGATATTCGAAGCGCCGCAGCTACAAGAAGAAACCGGCCGAGGACAAGGTGAAGGGAAAGAAACAGCGACCATTCCGATGCACCTTTTGCACACAGACCTTCACCACAAAATATGACTGGCAGCGACACGAGAAGTCCATCCACTTGAACCTCGACCAGTGGGTTTGCGCTCCCCACGGGGCCACCATGGTAGTCAACGAGGTCACTATCTGCGTCTTCTGCGGTATCACCGACCCCGACCTGGACCACACCGAGTCTCACGACTATAGCATCTGCCAAGGCAAACGCCCACAAGACCGAATGTTCAACCGAAAGGACCATCTTGCGCAGCATCTGAAGCTCACGCACAGCACCGAGCTGCAACCATACATGGACAGCTGGTGCGTATCGACACAAGAGGTGCGATCCCGATGTGGCTTCTGTGACTCGGTATTCACCACCTGGAAAGAACGCAACGATCACCTGGCCACCCACTTCAAAGCCGGCTGCGATATGTTCCAATGGCACGGCGACTGGGGATTTGAGCCCCAGGTCCAGGACCTCGTGAAGAACGCGATGCCGCCGTATCTCATCGGCGAGGAATCCGTGACTCTGGAGCCTTGGAGACCGACCTTCCTCCCGGAGGACTCGCAACTGGCGTTCGGGCACAATTCGTGGGCGAATAACCACCCCGAGGCGTTTCAGCTGCTGCACGATCACCTCGTCGAGTATATTATCCGGCAGAAACTGAACGGGTTTTTCCCGTCTGACCACATGATTCAGAACGAAGCCCGGAGACTCGTCTACGGGAGCGAAGATGATTGGGATCAAACCTCAGCCGACAATCTGGTCTGGTTGAATATCGTGAAAAACGACACTCGGATATATGCGGTTGGGAATCTCCCTGCCGACGCTCCAGTGAGCACTCATCCGTCTTGATGTCTGCCACATGAACCAGAGGGACTGTTAATGACTATATTTGCGTCCTGCGCACATCCCTGCCCCAAGGGATCGGATATGTTTTTCCGACACAAAGGATATGGCTACAGGGCAGAGTGATCTGAGTAATCTTCAACCGGTGGCAACGAGCTCCATGCATACTCGACACATCACGTGCATTCTGACGGAACTCTAAATACGAGTTCTTCTGTACTGACGAGCTGCTCACGAAGTTCATTCTGTTGAATCTCACGCACTGGAATAACTATCTACACTAAAGCATTTTTCCCTCGTCGTCAGCATCCAGTTAGGCAAATAAAACAAACGACCTTGCTCCTCCAAACATTCCTAACAATGACCACGAGGGGGAAATCCTGCCGTTGGAGTCTCTCGGTCTCGATAAGTGTGTTCGGCCCAATACATGAATCGATCAACGTCGGTGGTGGTGGAAGCCAGTCCGAAAGAAACACGAATTGCCCCGGCGGATGACAGGCCGACTAATCTGACATAATCGTCCACCGATATCGTCTTCGAAATGCGATAGAGAGGACGAAGCGCCTGCATGCCGAGGCCAAACGCGGTCTCACCACCTCCTGGGTTGCAAAAGCAGCCGGTGCGCAACGAGATTCGCGCGGCGGCTGACTCGGACGCCACCAGTCGCTCGTCCACCACCTTGCCTGTAACGTCGATGAAATTAAAAGCCACCGTGCTCCCACGCGACCTATTGTCCTGTGGTCCATAGATTTCAATCATCTGTGCTCCATTGGTGTGGCGAAGGCACTTCAGGCGGTCCAAGAACCAGCCCGTCAGACAGCGCACCCGGGTCTCGATCACCGCCACGTCAACGCGTGTTAGCCAGTCGAGTCCGAAATGCACGTCGGGAATGGACAGGAAATTGGGGGTGCCATCCTCGAACGCGGCTTCATCCTGCGCCATAGTATGCCAGGGTATGCCGACGGTGACGGCCGACACTGTCCCTCCGGAGAACCATGGACGCGACAGCCGGGCGATAGCATCGCGACGAGCGATCAGACACCCCACACCCGTCGGATATCCAAACAGCTTGTACCAGCTCACCATCAGAAACTCGGGCTGCGGGTTCCCGTCCGAAAGTTGCAGCTTTTTTGTGGGTAGGTAAGCGGCGGCGTCCAACAGCACGTCGTAGCCGCATTTCTGCGCCAGGTCGACCCATTCCAGCGGATGACGTACCCCACTGAAATTGCTCTGCGCGGGATATGCAAAGAGACCACGCTTACGATGGCTATTTTTCGTGGTGTCTCGCTTCCAGGGCCACCAACCTGCAAGTGCTGACAGCAGCGCTGTCGGGTCGACCCGCAAGTCCGGAGCCTGGGTGGGGACGTACACTGTGCGCGCATGGTTTCGACAGGCAAACTCGCGGATCCCATTCACCGAGTTGTGGTTGTCGAAGGTGAGAACGAATTTCGAGTTGCGCCGGAAGGGATATGCTTCGCCCACCAGGCGCGCGGCACCGGTTGCGTTCTGCGTAAAGATGACGGTGTATTTCTCGGGTGAAGCATTGAAGTATTCGAGCACGCGCATGCGCGCCCTCTCCACCAACTGTGTCGACGCCTCGCTGGTGGGATTGAGCGAGTGCGGGTTGCTGAAGAGCTGGCTGGTCAAACGGGCCTCGTGCTCATGGTATTGTGCTTTGGCGGCGAGTCCGGCGCCGGTGTAGTCCAGGTACAGATGGTCTTGCTCGTCGAGGTAACTGTACTCGGTCTCCCGCAATTTATCAAGCACCACGGTGCTCTGATACTCGGGGTAAGAGTCCAGGATACCACCCATGGTCCTGTGACCGACATACTTTTGCTCGGCGGCACAAAGGACCGCCTTCTCGTCTTCAATAGCATGAACCATTATGATAGCAGGGATGCTGAAAGGTTTGAACAAAGATGCCTGTCCTTCGCATCAATGAAGGCAGTGGGATGGAAGGAATTGCTTTCAGATCAGATCAAAGTAGAAAGAAAGACTGCGGCTCTTATACTCCCAGGGAAACCATGACCCCTGCTGATTCTGTTTTCACTTGAGGAACAAAGACTTCCTTCACCTCCTTTCCTTTTTTTTTCACTTAAATTTTATTTTCATTTTTCATTTTTTGCTTAGCTTCCTAGCTTTTTGGCGCCAATGGTGGAAGATTCCGGTGTCTGTTTGGAAAATGGAGAGTTCCATTTTCCTGATAGTGGATTCTCTCAATCCCCCCTCCTTCACCACGAACGCACCGCCACTTGACCTACCATGGAATCACATCTCAGCCGTAATCTAGTTTTTAGTCTCTCCAGTCATCTGAAGCGAAGGCCTCGCAATGGTTTTCAACCCCTGCTAGGAACTATTCCCGAACAGGCGGTGCCGCAGGTCTCCAACATCGATTGACCTCGTCGGATTGGTGTCCCTTTTCCTCCACCATCAGACTAGATAATCAGATTGTTCTCTTTTCTTGGAAAACAAACGTCTACCATACCTATCCCGGCAGGTGAACAATAAGACGATGCGATGCAATGGCCAGCTGGGCGCTGATCCCGATCGCTCGACCCTCGTCCAATCCGATTCCCCAGACGGACGGCGGGGAAGATTGACACGAAGGGGACGCAGCGCCTGGTCTCGCAATCTAAGCCCTCTATCCTAAGTGGATTGACCTCGTCTGGTCTAATCCCGTCTTGTCTAGTCTGGTTCTCATCCATCTCGGCCTGAACTGCTACGGACTAGAACGAACCTGTTCGTCCGCTTCGGCGCGTGCCATGCCATGCCATGCCATGTCCTCCTCCCCACTTCATAAGCGCTGGGCGAGATTCAGCTTAAGGCAATCCATGCTGGTCAATCATGTCCGTTGATTCCATCTAGGCTGGCTGGACTAGCCGTGGCAATGCGATTGTTGTACCCATGTCTTTTCGTGCCTCTGTCGGTGTCTGTGCATGCTATCGTCATCTTGTCGTCTTGTCATCTTGTCATCTCGTCACTGTGGCTGTCGCCCGTTAGCGTTAGCTTTCTTGATTTCTAATCCCCCCGCCTTAACTCCGTGCACAGTGTTTCGTTGGTCGGATTTCGGTCTCCATGCGCTGCGATGCGATGCAAAGGCATAGGCACCGTTCGGATCAACGCTGATTGATTACTTGTTCGTGGGCAGTTTCCTTTCGAATGGGGTCTAATCCAATCACATCGCTTGACTTGCCTCAGGTGAGAACGAGGTTTGAGAAATTCTTGGCTATCACAGTCTTCTTTTCTTTTCTTTGCCTTCTGGGTCCCCGGCCAGGGTCAGGACCTGGTCGGTCGGTCGGTACCGGTACCTGAATCTGGACCTGAACCTGAACTCGGATCTAAACCTGCTGGATATCAACTCGGCGTTCGCACCGATCATGTCAGTTCGCTGAACATAGGCATTGACAACGGCATATGATAGAGCCAAGCCAAGGAACAATGCGCCATGACGCGCTGAGCCGAACTGCCTTCTCCGTCGGCCACGAACCGGTTTACGGCTGTGTCGGTCCATCCATCCAGCTGAGTCGACGTACTATTTAAATCTAGGAGATCCTTTGAACTAAAATCTGGCTGAAATTCTGAGCCCCTCGGCCAATGACCAACCGTCGCCGTCACGCCGCCATAGAATGCAACTTCGGAGGGGTAAAAGATCGAGCGAACCCCTCCGCGCCAGTTGCAAATCCATGCACCACGACCCATAATTGCCCCCACTATCGCGCGCATGTCCGATAGCCTCAGCTCGAGATGGACGGAGTACAGTTAGACATATGGGCAGGAAGGGGCCGGATGGAGCGGATTATTGAATCTGAGATTGTAGATCGATCGGTCTAGTGATCATCTAGCAGTGAATTGACGTGTAGATCCCAAGTGTTACATGCATACGTATAGTGAAGGACGAAAAGTCTATACAGAAAAGAAACCCGGAAATGACCGAACGCAAAGTCTGCGATAAATCAAGAAAGTCAGAGAAAGAGAAGCCTTCGTCAGATCATGGATCATCAGATGGCTTGAAAGAAAAAAGAAAGGAAAGGAAAGGAAACCGAGAAAAAAGAAAACAGACAGAAACCCCCTGATCCCCGATCCCTGCCCTCCTTTTCACTTTCATTCACACTTTCACACTTCCTGCTACCTTTCTGTCCGGTGTACATGGTCCATCCTACCTTCATCCTACCTTACCATCTACCATCTTTTCCCGCAACGATACTTTCCTCATCAGCCCTAAAGTCCAGCAAAGTCAAATTACAATTCACTCCCCATACCGATATTTCTTCTTTCCTTCACGCCCTGTCTACTATTCACTGCCATTCCATCACAATCACTTCGTATCCCCACTCCCTCCCTGCATAGACTAGACAAGACAGGGAATAAAAAGCCCTAACACCCACCGTGCATCATCACCACGCTATCCAGTCACTGTGCGACACAAACATTCACATCTCCGACTGATTCGTGATGGTCGTGAATACCTCCAGAATACAACTCTGCAGGGTGGTGGACTGTGCCGTACATGTACATGCACATTAGGTCGAGACGGTGGGATGGGTTAGGTTGGATTGAGTTGAGTTGGGATTCGGACTGAGTTAACTGATGGTTACTTTTTCCTTTTTTGATTTCCGCGGGTCTGTCTGTCTGTTGCATCTAGTACCACACCGTCCATAGGGACCGTAGGAACCGTGGGAAAGGTAAGGTAGGATGGTCAGGGGAAGGCTTATTTAGAGATAAAGGAATATGCTTAAGAGTGACAGCCAGGCCGGGGCCGGTAGCTTGTCTAAAAAGGCGGGTGTGGCTAGGTAATTGACTTTTCTTGAATTCTAGTTTAGTTTTCTTTGTTCTGTCTCCGTCCCTCCCTGTCAGGAGAAATAATGAAGTAAGCTAAATATCGAGATGGTGAGATTCATTCACGTTTCCATCCGGTGACACCATACTCTCTGACTCTAATAGGCTTGCGGAATCAATCTTTGTCACTGATTGAATAATCTGATATCGGATCCAGATGCAGAGGAAATTACAATTCCAACGCCGCCGGATCCGAAGCCATGTCTCGTGATAGTGAAGGCAAATGCACCTCGACGGATTCACCAGGGTCTGTCTGGACATACGTTCATCCATACATACCGAGGTACTAGATTCACCTGACATGATATTTTAAATAAGACCTAGATTCGGGCTGTTGAGCAAGAAAGCGGTGAATTGGATCTAGATGTCGAGAGGGAAGAATGACCCGCCGGCAGGGCTGCGTTGTCTGGACGAGATCTATTCGATGACAGTTCAATCCAATTGATCCTGCTGTGCTTCTGTCTATATACTAAACAGTCTATATAGTGTAGATTTCGAGTTGCTAGTATGACAATGTCGATATTTGAAATCGCCGCGGAATTCCCCTCGTCTTTGACATCAGGTCCGCTTCTACCTATCCAGATTCATGTCAAGTTCAACAATCTAACGGGGACCAGAACATGACAATACAGTTTTCTTTTCTTTTCTTTTCTTCTAGAAGGAGATCAAGCAAACGCATATCATCATCCTAAGAGAAAGATTGTGCTTAGTCTTAAGAGGCAATGCACCTCACTCAAGATATCAACGCACATTTCGAAGAAACAATGATACATTAGGTACGAATACCATTTATACCCAGTTAAATGAGTGAGAAAAATAAAAGCTCCAATAGGTCATTTGGGACATTGCCAACGCATATACTAGGGTATAATGCAAAGAAGCGCCCTTCCATCGCCAGATCTGGAGTTTTTTGCGAGGCACGGGGAATTCGATGACGGTTCTACTGTTGGGTAACTATGAACTTTCATTTGCGGTCTTTCTCAAGATCATCTCTCCAAAGAAATGAACAAACTCTACAGGCACAAATACTTCGAACTATCTCGATCGTGGATCTTTGGGCTTACATGGTACCTGATATAGAAATCATGTAGACCTTCCTCGAGTCGAACATCTTTCCCAATGCGTGAATGTCTATTGAGAATGTATAGCTTACAAGCTAGCGATACGAAAGGAAATGAACTAAAAATACATCTAGAGGGTTAGTATCCCAAGTCAGTCAACCGGAAAGTGTTTATAGTGTGTTCAAACACTACAGATTAACTACAGGGTCCCAGAGATGGAGGCTATATATACATGATGACATCCACCAGAGTAGGTATATGCCATTTCACAATCTGAAGAGGATGTCGAGCGATGCCATGTCTGTCCTATAAAGCTGAGAAGAGTGCTACCAAGCAATCCAGAAAAGACTGCCGATCAGTCGCATAGAAAATAAGTATAAGATTAAAGTTGTGAGCGTGTAACCATCATAAACAGACACTACTGCTGTGCACATGCACAGGCCATGGGCTATTGACAGGCAATTAATAGCGATGTCATCAGATGCGACGTACCATGTACTTCCTGATTATAGTCTAGTTATATATAATCAGTACAGCTTCTACTTCTAATTCACGAAGACTGTTCCTTCCAACGCCCCAGTGTCGGAAGAGGTCATGTGATCACTCACAAACGACCACCACCGACACCAAGAACGCCTGTAGCACAACACACGACAGGCCCGACCGAGACGAAAAGCTCACATGATCATGAAAGGTAAATAAATTATATATACGAGGGAGGTCTAATCGAATGCGTTGAAAATTATGTATATATATGCAATAGATGCGAGATAGGGTCCTAACGAAAGCCCTCGATTAAGGCTGTCTGAACGCAGCTCTATATAGGGCTGAGGTTTTGTAGGTCTAGCCCTGCAACTGTGAGGTGGTTTTTGTTTCGCTTTCCAAGAGACGAGGGTATATTTATATATGTAGAGAGTAGGGTATGCAGAGAAGCTGACTGGGAGGTCGGTATAGAGAGGGTCGTCGGATGGAGAGGTCGTAGTCGAGGAAGAGTGCTGTCCGAGTCAGGTTGCGTGTGGAGTGAAGAGGGCAAAGAGATACAATCGCTAATGTCTCAAGATCGCTCATTAGTATGCGAATATGGACGATCAGAGAAGCGAACGGTACTAACCTATACAGGATTATATTGGATATCATCACGTCTGCCGTAATACTTGGCCAGAGACCGGTCTCCGGTCGTGGGAATTGGCTTGGCCAGCCGCAAGGCCCAGCAGATGCAGTACTCGATGGGCAGAAGCAGACACAGGACGCGGTTGCCCAGGTAGCAAAGGGAGACGGTGAAGATGGCCACGACGGCGTCGAGCCAGTAGTGGTTTGCGGTGGCGACGATCACGCTGAGCACGAGCAGCGGGTAGACGATGGCGAGGGTGATGTACATGATCTGCTTCCAGGCGGCCCGGCGCGTGGGTCGGCCGTAGAATCGCTGCAGGATGCCGGAGTGGTAGAGGAAGGTGCACCCGATGACGAAGGCGTAGGTGAAGTGCAGACTGGGCATCGCGGCGAACTGGTTGATGGATTTCCCGCCCACCCAGACGCTCTCGGCGTGATCCTGGCGAACGGTATCAAAGAATCGATAGGACTCGGGCAGCAGGCGCGGCGGCATGCAGGGATAGACGCAGAAGATGATGAACGCGGCGAGGTTTCCGAGTGTCATGGTTCGGCGGGCGACGGCGAACGTCTTGTGATCTTCGGCGGCGTAGTAGTACCAGGAGAGGAACCTAGAGAATACGATGATCCATGTGAGCTTCCCATCCCATCCACTGGTGCGCAATGGCTGGGCACTTACAGCACGGTTCCCGGGATATGCACGAGCGAGTAGATGCGGTTGAAAAAGGTCATGAAGCCCGGGTGGTACTCCACAAAGTAGTGCTGAAAATCGGCCTCCTCGATGCTGAAGAAGAAGCTGAAGAAGGACTTGTGCTCGAACTCGAGGATGCTGACGCCGTGGTTCTGCGCGACCTGCACCACGCCGATCTGGGCCGGCGACAGCCACTGCGACGTAGCTTTCGTGACGGAGTAGAAGAGATAGTTGACGGCCCAGTAGAACATTTCGACGAGGAAGGGGAATTTCTGCAGGAGGCGACTGTGGACGTGGTGGGCCCAGCGCGAGGAGTCGGGTGTGTCGATGGTGATGCCGCACACCGTCTGTGTCTTCCCACACGAGCCATTCTCCGCATATCCCTCGTCGTCCGAGTAGGGGTCGTTCAATCCGGAGGTCTTTCTCGATCGCAGGACACTATAGTTTCGACGACGATTCATGATGAGCGAGCCAATCATGATGCTCACGACAATCTGCGGGCGAGAAACGATGGATGATTAACATAGGGACGATCGTTCGGGTGCTACCAACCGAGTGAGGACTTACAACGGGTTCGAGCCATGAGTGCGACGCGAATTGAGGCTTACCCAAGTCGGGCTGCTGGGACTGCGACGCGGAGGTCGCCATGATGTGATGCTCGAGAGATGAGGGAGGGGAGAGGAGAGGGAGAAGACGCCAGAGCTCCGGCAGCCAGCAGATTTAATTAGAATCCCCGATCCAAATAAGAATAAGAATTCCCCTGATCTTTGGAACCAATCTAGCCTGGCTCGAGTTAGGAAGGCGAAATGACAATACGTAACGAATTTGGACCCATTTAATCCGGGCGCGGGGGGTCCACCGATACTACTAAGTGCTAGGTCGTAGTAGTTTCAGTTCTCCCATAGGGCGTATCGGCCCTGGAATGCTGGATCTTTCGTTCGCACGGCTTGACGAGTCGTGATCCGGTTGAGTGTTGACCAAGGGAGGAGAACAAAGAGTCAAAAGGGCAGCCCCGGCCAGAAGATCAACGTGATCAGGCGAGTTTTATATGGATCTCGACGCAGACTCAGCCACGGACGAGTGACCAGCGCCACTCTTGGACACAGCGCTCAAGCCGCCAGACGGGGAGATATCCAGAGTCCGGTATCGAGATTGGTTGCTGCGTGCACCGTCAAAGAATCCTCATGGAAGCCAGTCGTCCAGTCTTGGGGAGTGGAGGAGCATCGAGGTGATTATTATTTGTGACTTTTCATTTGAGACATTCCTCTTGGTCGGACATGGGACTCCCCTGGTCTCAACCGACTCCACCGTTGGGGACTTCCGAACCAGAGCATCGATCCTCTTAGTCAGCGGAGGCAAGCTGACCGAGTAGTTATTACTGGATAGAGAGTAGGATGCGAGGATAGCGAAAACGAATACGATCAGGCTGGATCTCATTCGTTCCTACCGGTGCCAGTTTGCCAGGGCATCGCCTCAGCATACCTCCAAGGGATCCTGACTCTCGAGTATGCGCCCATAGGCATACTCCCTATACGGAGTTATGCACTGGACAGACGGAGTAGACAATCGATGTCCCCCTGAGGCATCCCTTGCCTGTCTTGGCGCGTAAATACCGTACGGACCCGTCCCGACTCAGTCAGAGGGGCCGCCCGAACGGTCATCGATCGCCTGCTTGACTTGCCTCCTTGGGAAGTACAGACGTGGCTAGCTCTGGATTAACCCGATCAGGACATATAAAGGTACTAGCGCATACACGGTGGCATCGAAATTTTGCCCCTGGACTCTTGGTCTCAAATCTCTGCCTCGTATTCTCTCCAGCGTTGTTGTGAGAGCCTCGTCTGGCTTAACGCCTGACTGCAACCCTGAAACGGTTTTAGCCCCTGCCAATATCATCGCTTCTTGGCTTCAATAACTAGCGGTGAGCTTGACTGGCCCCTACTCCGTACGAAAGACCCATGTACTCTTCCGCTGCATACTCGGAGCAGAACAGATTTCTACGGAATACACTCGATCAACTCTTGTTAGAAGTGAGACAGAGAGTCGCCTGCAAGTATTTGAGTATCTGCTCGTGTGCGCTGCCGATCTGATACGAGTAGATCAGAGTTTATTCCCCTGAGGCAAGCCGGCACGTGCTGTGTACTCTCATCTGGCCTTTGTAGATCCGCGGAATACTGCAAGTCTGCAACTATCCCTTTGCCTGCGCTGGTCGCGATTAGCGGTAATTTTGAATTATGTACCTCTATTGGTCAGTTAGCTTCACCGCATCCATACGAATTAGGAATAGTCTCATACCCTCATATTCGCACGCATGTTTATTCTATGAACTAGAACGCGCCTTACGCGTGGTAATCGCGTCTTCATATATCGTGGATTCCTGGGGTTTGCCTCTGAAAGAGGTTGAAGAACCCCTATTGTATAGCTCCTCTATTGCTCTATCTAGTGCTTCTCCAACTCATCCTGTTTCAAAGAAGGAAGAAGCAAAGCAAAATCTAACACAAATACTTCGCGAGATACCCCAGTACCAAGATGTTCTGTTTGAGCCTCTTGAAATGGCTGAAGCTTTCCCTCCTACGGTCAAATTGCCAGATGGAGTGAATATTGAATGCCCATACAGCCTATTCTCTTTATATTATCTGAAGAACTGATTACATCATTATCATCTAACACCAACAAATATGCGAAGGCTAAGAATGCGGGCCAGTCTGGACAAGAATGGCATGACACTACAGCTTCGGAGATCAAGACATTTCCTTCAACTCTAATCTACATGTGGGTTCATATATCTCCTAGCGATGAAGATTATTGGCGGACTGATGAGGAGCCAATTCATATGCCTCGCAGATTCATGGGATTAAAACGATTCCAGCAAATTAAGCGATTCTTTCATGTTGCGGATCCTGATCCAGAGGCCAAGAAGCTATAAGGCTTAATCTTACACCCAATCAGAGGTGGTGGTATAAGCTAGAGCCTTTTGCATCCAGACTTCGCGAAGCCTATTCAAAATGCAGTCTCTATTGATGAGACAAAGATTCGCGGCTTTGGGCGTTCTCAGCATACCTTCAAGATGCCAAATAAGCCAATAAAGCAAGGATATAGGCTCTTTGCTATTGCTGATCAAGATTTTTTTCTATACTGGATATGGGCGAGTCGCCATAAGTCTCTTGTTGAAGTTAAAAAGCATGAGGCTGGAAATTTAACTCTAACTGGATCTATGGTTGTTCAACTGGCGCAAGAAGGCCTGCTATCACAACACAATAACTATACGGTCTATATGGACAACTACTTATCAACTATTCCTCTATTCCGTCATCTTCGGCAGCTTAGGATTGGTGCTTGTAGTACTACCCGACCAAATGCATCTAAAAGCTATTTCCAAAAGCTCTTCATATGCTAAAATATTCAAAGAAGATTCAACCATGGAATACCCTATACGCAGCTTCCGCAACTGATGAATCTGACATTGATTCTGTGCTATGCATTACATGGCAAGATAATAGCATTGTTACAGCTTTATCAACTGTATACACTGTACATAAGCCAACTGATTGGGTTACTCGCTTGCGTAAACGCCCCTCAAAGACCTCAACCAGTGCAAAAGTTGCCTGTAAGCCTTTTGGTGACCAGCCTACCAAGGAACTCCCAATACCCCGGCTATGGGAGGCATGGATCGAGCAAATTAACTGCGTGCAAGTTATGAAACTTACCAAAGATGTTTACGCTCCTGGTGGCCTATTTTCTTTTGGACGCTTGATGTAACTACTATCAATGCTTATTGTATTGCAAAGATGGCTTATAGATAGTGAGGTATAAAGGAGATTACTCATCTTGAATTTCGGAAAGCTCTTTATAGAGAGTTATTCAAACAAGCATCAGAGGAATCTCTGAAAAGAAAACGAATATATAGCTTAGTCTAACCATCCTATGATGGTAATCATGAGGTTGAAAGGATTCACCCTCGCAAATGGTGCCATTTCTGTGCTATACAGGTGCAAAGAGCGAAGGCTTGGGGTTATACTGTTCCAAGTCAATTCCACACAGTATATTGCTGTAAGGCCTGCAAAGTTCCTTTATGTAGACCTGATATAAGGCTATGCTGGCCTGATTTCTATACACTACGACCTCCATTGGGTGAGAAAGATATAAATTGCTCATAGATAGCTTAAGGATTCATATTTCATGCTGGTTTACAGGTGCGTAGTGGTAGATGAAGTGGGCGTGTCATTTGCGGCAGAAAAAAGACGCTAAACACGACTAGCGCTGCCAGGCAAGGGGATATCAGACCACCGTTTAGATGGCCGCCGACGTCTCTCAGCCTCGCCATACGACGTCCGGCCGTTAATTACTCAGCCGGCCCGTAAGCTGCCTCAGAGGCACAGTGTACATTTAGACTGCAGATTCAGGACGGAATACCAATCTCATCTGCCCAACCTATGGTGACGATCACAACTATTCCTGATCTATATCGTCATCCGGAGTACCCTTCCCAATCCAACGCTTCCACCTCTTTTCAGACAATCCGTACTTCGGCGATATAACTAATCACAAAAACAATAAGATTAAAGAGAGAGATCTTCGGCTCCGTTCTCCTCGGAGTGGAACCGCAATAGTCGGACAGCCATTCTCCGACCCCCGACGACCGAGCAGCTGCACCCGCCAAATAAAAATTGTGCAGGACGGGGTGCAGCCGGTGATTGGTGCTCTGTGCGGTATTCGATGGGTTTTGGGCTTTTTTAGGATCCTGGTCGCTCCACATGGAACGTGTCAAGCTAAGATTACCACTATTTAGACTATTGGCGATAACTGGGCGGGAATTACACGGGTTACACGCTTGACGGTGTTATTTACAATTTGCATTTTGTTACACTTAAGGGGCTCGGACTTAGACTCACGGTCGGGCCAAACTAAGCCCTATTTTGATTTGCAATTTTATGTGGTTCTGTTGGTTGATCAACTCAACACACTCTGCCGAGAGCTCTTCACGGAGTCTGTTGGTACTCAGGACAGCGCAGTAGGTGGTCTTGCGAAGGGGTGCCGGAATGCAGGAGAAATAACCCGGACAACGCTCTAGTATCCATCTACGGAGTATGGCGAGGGATAGGTGGGGAAGATAGCATGCATTGCATCGCCGTTCAATGAAATGAGTGATCCGTCAGAATCTTCATTGGTTACGTATTCGTATACACGGTTTCTCGAAGACAGATCCACTCTCAATGTTCGTAACCTCCGTGTATCTGAGGATAGCGAATGAGTTCGCTATCAGTGCGGACTGTGGAGTAGTCAAATATTAGGGGAAAGATTCTCTCTAGTTAAATAATATGCTTGATACTGTTGTTGACAACGGCTCCCCTCGACTCTTGTTGCATGAGAACAGTTTCTTGGCGTTGAGTTCTCCAGACAAAATCTTGAGACACATCTCTCCGAAGCTAGAGTGGCAAAAGTATTTTTAGCACGATGTTCGGAGCTTGAATTGTTGCTTTTTTATTTTTATTTTAATTTTTTGCTTATTGGAACCCCTTTTGAGCTTTTATGCTGGCAGTGGGGCAGTTCAATTGATTGCGGCGTGCCTGGGTGCCTTGCAGCCTCAGGCACACAACGAAGCGCTCCAAAACCATGATCCCTGGCGACCGAAGAAAACTACAGGACTTCTTTACCTTGGTCTTAATTCACCGAAAATGTTTTAGAAAAGGTTCAAGGCATTAATGCCATGGATCGTGACTATTCATCTCCGAGCATGCTGATACATTATAGGAGCATCGAAAAAGAAATCCATAAATGGCAGTCTCGAGGACATGAAACAATGATTATAAAGCTGAACGAACCTAGACATATCTCAACACTGACTCCCATGCCATGAGATCGACCAGCACGACGATGCCCAAGGAACGGCATCCATCCCCTCCATCAGATATCCCCTCTCTTGGCATCATCTCCGTCCGACTTGGCAAGTACCTTGGAGTGAGGACCTTGCTAGTCTCCGCTTCCACCTGAATTTTCCCATGACAGGCAATAAGAAAGAAATCCCCCATGGCCGGCGGGCTGTTTTTCTTCGGAAATGATTGATACACGATGCTGCCCTGGATAGCTCTGTCCCTGGCGTTCCTGGCATGCCTGGCTTGCGCAAAGCCGGCCGTTGATGTTTTACCTCGATTCGATGTAAGTCTGTCTTACATTCCGGGTATGGACATGTCTATATAAAATGGGGTCATGAGATCTAGGATATGCAGGTGGAAAAGTCATAATAATAAAAGCGACGACAGCAGCAAATCACTCACGTCTTCGTCACGAACATCACATTGCTCGACACGACCCCCTCTCTTCGACATGACGAGGAACAGGTCCGTCTACAGCATCGTCTCGAGCGGTCGCGCGGGAAATGGGACTCGTCGCATCCAAGACATAGACTGTTGACTGCGTTGCATGGATACACGAGATACAAGGAGAGACATCTAGTAGAGACGAAGAAATGGCGGGATCTGTATAAGAATATGTCGAAAAAGCAGCGATCGGTGAGCTTTCCACTTCGATCTGTAAACAGTTGAATGGCCTTATTGACGGAATGAAAATAGCTGGTTGAATCCACCGTGCAGTACACGCGCAAGCTCAATTCCGTGGAACATCTACTTGAAACGAACGAGAAACTAGCCAAGGACATCGTTGCGCAGGGTCTACAGTTCTACAACATCTCTCGGGCCGAGCTGGATGAATTCATCAAACAGCAGGAGCGCCAGGGTCAGTCGACCGATCGGACTAGCGTGACGCAGGCGATGAAGCATTTCGTGCGCGACTGGGCAGACGAGGGGTTCGACGAACGACAAGAGTCATTTCCATGCGTCCTGGACGCACTGAAACGTGTGCCCCGAACAAGTGAGCGGCCGCTCCAGGTGCTGGTCCCCGGTGCTGGAGTAGGGAGGTTAGCGCACGAGATTGAGCAGCTTCAAGGTGAGAATTCAACCATCTTCCTGGATGAAGCGGCGGGATGCTGACCAGTCAGGATTCGAAGTGACCATGAATGAATGGTCGATGTACATGAACCTCGTATATCGATATCTGGCCAGTCTGTCGACGCCGAACAGCGCATCCTTCCACCCATACATTGACTGGTGGTCGCATCACGCCACGACAAGCGATCTTCAGCGCTCGGTAGTCTTCCCAGATCAAGTGGTCGATCCGTCGTCCGTGTTGTTAATAGAAGGCGATTTCACGACGGCGTTCACTGAAGACACAGGGAAATACGACGTGCTTGTGACGCTATTCTTCATAGACACTGCGCGCAATCTTGTTTCTTACCTCGAGAGTATTCACCGGCTACTCCGCCCCGGGGGCACGTGGATTAACCTTGGGCCGCTACTCTATGGAACTGCGCCGTTTCTCCAACTATCGCTCGACGAGATAGTTGCGCTTAGTGAACGGATTGGGTTCCGGTTCGAGGAGACTGAGGCATCGTGTGGGGATATCACTCTTCCGGGATGTCCTGTTCGAGGATTAGAAGTGGCATACGGCCGTAATGGCCGGGGATTGAGTAAGAATGCGTATCAAGCGCAGTTCTGGCAGGCAACGAAGCTCTAAATTTTCCTGCTAGAATGGGATGGAAATCGGTTGTAATTTTACAGAAGGTTCCGTGGCACGGATTCAGGGAGGATCCCTGTTAGTACATGTGGGAATATGTGCAAATGAAATAGGACAACTGTGTAGATAGAAACAAGTCCAAATCGAGATGGGTCCAAGTGGAGCATTTCATGGAAATAACCCCTCTTCAGCTACGGGGTCCATCTGATGGTCCTCGAATGTAGAACAATTGACTGGAGAATGCCACAGACCTCCCATTATCGAGTAAGACTTCACGGATTAATGATCAACCTGCTATACGGTGTGATAAGTATAAGTGCACGGTGCATAGTCTAGAATACAATAATGACATCTATCTGGTTTAGCTGGTCTGATTGAGAATGCACCTTGCATAAGCTGCCTAGTCCCTTTGAATAACATAAAACCGGAAGAATCAAATTGGGATCAGGATTGAAGAACCTTTAGTGCTTCAAGTTGTAGATCAGCACGGAAATAATATCCGTTACATTCCTGGTAAAAGCCGCGATGCTAAAGCTTTGCTTATTTACTTGCGACAGGAATAACAACAATATGACCTAGAACTGAACTCTCTTAGTTCATACGAGATAGTTAATCCCTCGTAGATGTCATTGTGAAGTGTTGGAGGTTTTCTCCGGCAACTTCCTCATATACTGATAAAAGATAACATTAGCAATCCTATTCTCTTGCACTTATCTTTGACCCAAAGATTAACCGAGGATAAGGGCAAAACTTACCGTGAGATCATGTCTTCCAACACCCCCATACTTCGTCGGGTCAACTTCGCACGTCCGCACGATGTCAAACCCCGATTTCAGATAAAGCGGCTTTCCATCCTGCGTCGCCTCCAAGAAAGTCACGATGCCCAGCTCATCCGCCTCCCTCAAACAAGTCTGCAGGAGCGCCCTCGCCACCCCCTTGCGTTGATGATCCGGATGCGTGAATAGCGCGTCGACATGCACATGGGGTATTAACCTCCTTACTTCCGCATTCTCATCCTCACCCTCCTCCTTGCTTCCCAAGATCTCCCTCATATCTCGTTGCATGATCGTATGAATCGCCCTCGCCACGCCTTCTCGCATCTCCGGAATCCGGGGCGTGAGTCTCGCCTCTACTACTTCTTCGACGGTCTGTTCGAGGACTTGGCCATCAGGATGCGTGGTCCATCGTACATAGCCGATTATGGCTCCAGATTCGGAATCCACGGCCTTGACGTTACGTGTTCGCGGGTTCGTCTGGAAGCTGTCCACGCGAGATTGAATCATCTGGGCCGTTGTCTCAGGCGAAAAAGGTATCGTATGGTATAACAGGCTGTTTAATTCGACATATGCTTTTTGAGCGACGGCGAAACATTCAGGCACGTCGGCGGGGAACGCCGGTTGTATTGCATAAGACATTTTTACAGTGTGGGTAGGTTTGGTACGTTGATG
This sequence comes from Aspergillus affinis, assembly GCF_023601865.1. Classification (NCBI taxonomy): domain Eukaryota; kingdom Fungi; phylum Ascomycota; class Eurotiomycetes; order Eurotiales; family Aspergillaceae; genus Aspergillus; species Aspergillus affinis. Next base: position 246,451 of record NW_026515814.1, read on the forward strand.
GTATCTGTATCAGCGGATTGATGTGTTAAAGGCGAGTTCTTGTAGAAATATAAGTTGTGAAGAGCTGTAGTTGCGTTTTTTTGTCCAAAATGTTGGCTTATGTAGGAAACAAACTATTCCGCGCGGAATAAAAAGAAGATCTCGGAATGGAATTTGGCCCCCAAACATAATCAACAAAATTTATTCCGGAGGCTCAACTAGGCTGCATCAATAATAATATTTCTCAATGTCGCCATTGCGTGACTCATAGGCCTGGCCTAGCTTATTTCACGTTGGGCGTTTGGTACATTGGCGATTATTGGCTAAGTGTCCCTCAAATGCCGGCTTAGGAGTAGGCGTGCAAAGAGTTTAACTGGGGCTACCGTCCAGGTTTGCTCTGACAAGGTCTCCGAGGTCCCTTACACAGCAATTTAGGTCTTTCGAAGTATATTGACAAGCTCTTCCATTTCCAGTGGTCGATTGCGGTGCTGTGGAGAATAGAGTAAACCTGTATGTGCCATAGAGCCCAATGTACGATTTTGCCGTTCGTACTCCACGCTGAACCGAGTGTCCAACGACCTATTCGCGACATTCCCCCTCCCAAAAAGAAGGGGTTGGGAACCTGGATTAGGGGCAGTTAGTGAAAGAACAGAGTATGGGAAGGTAGAAGACAAACATACCGGATTGGCCCTAATTTGTGGTAGAGGAATAGGTCTGGTAAGTTCTGCACCGACATTCCACTCAAAAACGTAATTGCAGACGACCTCGACGGTCATAGACTGAATCATGTGAAAAAAGAAAAACCTCGCCCGCCAAAATCAATGAGCTCTAGAATGAACTCGCTTTCTTCAGAGACCGGGAATTCATCGAGCTCCAACATAGAGACAGGCTGAAAGAGAAAGGGGGGATCCGAATATTGGTTTGCAATAGGAAAGGTGGGGGGTTACAAACTTGCAAGGATGAGGATGGAATTGCAAGATATGAAGTGAAGGAACATGGTGCAATGACCCATTCACCAGCAACGGAACAGAACCATAGCCTACGAGCCTTAAAATATCAAGTGGGGTTAATACTATCCTCCCAAGAGCGGCGCAAATGTGGGAATCATAATATACCAAGACCGTATGCCTGGTCCAAAAGCAATTCGTGAGGAACCACCTGGAGGTCCATTATGAATGGAGAGTCACTAGTGTTAACCGATTTCTTGCACATGGTGAGAATTTGACAGTCCAGAATGATCTCTGGCCCGTGTATTTGAGTTCCATTCAAGGCACACAGGCTTAATGAACAGTTAATTTGAGATATGGCTTTGCTTACTAGTATACCAATGTCTTATGAAATCGCGACTAGCGAACGATATAGTTTGGTCCCAATAAGCAAGTGTCAACTTTGTGTCTTTAGGGTACTTTTTCATATGTTAGAACAGATACACTGCAAGACAAACGGTGCTCTAACATAGTATAGACAATGTCCTCGATATCAATGAAAACCCAAGTGATATGGTAGGAAACCCAAACAGACGGCTTCTCCGACACCAACACCATCAAGGTCAAGGGCCCTGCACGATAATCCATCCCACGGAAAACTCCGCCACAGCCTATTCTACATCGAGCAATACCTCCTTCGGTAAAAGAGATGCACCAGCTCCCAAGGTTCTCAAGCACTCTTGGCGTCCGACAGGGTCAGGTCTTGGCATCTTGAGACAGATGGAAGGGTGACAATGGTGCACGCATAACTGGCTGATAAGTTCCCGGAATCCAAGGACTATGCCTCACGGTTGATATCGAAAAACCTCGATAGTGGACTTTTGTCCTTATTACAATTTCATATCTCCCGATCCTCAAAATATCCCCTCAGTCAATGTAACATCGTGTTGATATCCTCTGAGAACCTTGGAGACGCCAAGGCCATTCCACTCCGCTTGGCATCGCAACAAGCAGATATCATAGGCGTAGGAGTCCACAAGCAGAGGGGGTAAAAGGGAAAAAGCAACGTGGTGACGGGCCCGTGGAAGATTATCTGCTGCAGGAGTGGATATAAAGCTCGCATCTGTCCTGCATCTTTCTGTCACTTTTCATCGCAGACATCAACGGAATTCAGTTTACACATACACTGTCCGCGCAAAGCCCCTCGCATAACGACAAGATGAGATATTCCATCCTTGCTATTGTGGCTTTGGCCTCGTCTGCCCTGGCCCAGACTACCAGCCAGGACCCCGGGCCGTCGCCTACTGCTTCCGTCGGCTGTGAACCCCATGGTGATCACTGGTATGCCGAGTCCCTAATGATGTTTATGAACATCGCGACTAACTTAAATCTTCCACCATAGGCACTGCGAAGGCCCTGCTACCGATGCCGCAGCCACCGTCACTTCTGTTTCGTCCGAGTCTGAGGCCGAGACGCCTGCTGTGCCCAGCCCTACCGAGTCGGTAGGTTGTGAGCCTCACGGCGATCACTGGCACTGCGACGGGCCCGCGAGTGCCGAAGCCACGGCCACCTCGACTGCGACTCACTCTCACGATCACGAGGAAGAAGAGTCAACCGCCACTCCGACGGTTCCCAGCCCCACCGAGTCGGTCGGCTGTGAGCCTCATGGCGACCACTGGCACTGCGACGGCCCGGCCGAGACGGGCGAATCGAGCGGATCTGCAAGCGGATCTGCCAGCTCGACCAGCGATGCCGCTACTGCATCCTCCACCGGTGCCGATGAGGAAGGAGGTGCTGGAATGATCGGTGCTCAGATGTCCATGGTGGTTGGCTTGGCCTTGGGTGTGGCCGCCCTGCAGATCTAAGGAGGAAGAGGGACAATGGACATGGTCTGTATTAGTTCTCTTTAATCTTAACGAGATGGAAAGTATCAGGGCAAAAGGACATGTGACTTGTATAGGGTTGAGTAGAAAATAATAATATGTATAGTCTAAGTGGGTACAAGAGGCAAATATTACAGAGTGTTCTAGAATTTAGTTCAAGTGGGTTTCTTGTAACCGACCCCTCCACCTACTAGCGTTCTAGGGTCGCCGTTGGCGGCGACCCTGCCAGCTCAACGAACAGGTCATCTCAACGAACACGAATTTTCATGAAATTATTCAAAAAATCATAACAAATTGGAAACTCAAGATATCGCAATAATTCCTATACTGTTGGAAAGCTGGAGGTCTCCTCTTTATTCCTGCTCTTTCGCTGGCGCTTTATGATAATCTCCCGGTCTATGGCGTAGTCGACAAGTTCGACCATAACCTGCTTCCATTTAGCACGTAGACGAGTACGCTCTTTTAAAGCATCCAATTCCTCTTCTTTCCGCTCTATATGAGCAAGACTAGTACTGGAGACGACTCCACCAACCGGGGCACGCCGTCTAGAGGCACGATCTCGCTCTGCTTTTTCTCGTTGAACCCTGGTTATCTCGTCTAATTGCCGCTGCAACCCTGCAGCAAGCCAACCCTGCGCTATACTGCCTTTTATGAATTTGGAGAGCCTCCTAGTGAATCCGTAGCCGTCCTGTACGGCGTCATATCCTAGATTTGTGGCGAGTTTGGTAAGGCGTTAGATGTTCTTAGGCGTACTTAGTACTGAAGACCCTGCCTCGCTAGAGGTCGTAGATGAAGGTGTAGACGGCCGGATTTCTGGCAGATTAGCCAGTACGACTGCTGGTTTCCAGGGTACAAGCCCTGCTAGGCGAAAAGCATGGCGAATCGTAGTATTTTTGAAAGTTTTCTTGCGGATAGTCGATAGAGCGTGTAAGAAGTCGGTCTTAGTGAACTTCCCACATCCAGCGTACGTAGCGTTGGATACTGCCTCAGCATGATGATGCTTATAAGCATGAAATACGCCTATATCGAGCGGTTGAAGTAGGTGGGATGAATGAGGAGGTAGAAAGAATAATACAATCTTATGCTTCTCACAGTATTGGACGAACTCGTAGGTGAGATGGGATCCATACCCGTTACAGAGTAGGAGACGATAATCCCCCCTAGTTCGATGTTTTGTATAGAGGTTAAAGCCCTGAATCCACTGAAAAGCAAGGGAATCCGTCATATAGCAACTATCGGAGACTCCTATATGGGTCCCTTTCGACGCTTTATCGAACCAGCCACGGAAGATGCATTTACCAGGCATAATAATAAAGGGAGGGCATAGGTCCCCAGCTGCAGAGATTGCCTCTACAACCGTAACATATTCCCGGTTGGAGTTGAGGCCTAAGTAGGTCTTTGGATGATCTCTGGTGATGATCCACTGGTCTTTTCCAATACCAATTTGAAAGCCTGTTTCACCGAAATTCCAGATGTCGTTTTCTAGGATCCCATGTACGGCAATAACGCTTTGAAGACGGCGATACCAGTCCTCCAGGTCGTCCCGATTATGAGTACGACGTCGCTCTACCTCTATAGCCCTTGCCTTCTTCATATTGTATTGTGGGTGACGTATAAGCCAGCGGGATAGCCACTTATCGCCAACAGTAGGAGGTAAGGTGTTGGGATCATCATGAGCCTCCTTCAGGATCGAATCGGCCGCTGTTCGTACCATCTTAGGCCTTGGGGGGAGACCAACTCTTGCCCAGCATTCAATATACTGTATTAGAGTAGAGTTCTGGGCCTCAGTGAGCTTTAAATTGCCCGGTGGCCGTGTTATTCGTGAATCACGACCTAAGAAGCGATTTCGAAGGCGCAGACGAGGAACATCAAAAAGACGAGCAGTTTTTGAGATATTAGGTTTTTCTTGGTGACTCAGAGCTTCTAGAGCCCTACTAATTCGAGACTCGATCTCATAATAATTGCTAGCCATCGTGGGGTTGAATAATGAGGCGTCAAAGTAGGGTGGTCAAACTATGAAAACTCTGTTCGTTGAGATGACCTGTTCGTTGAGCTGGCAGGGTCGCCGCCAACGGCGACCCCGGAACGCTAGTGAATGGAGGGGTCGGTTATATTGAAAGAGGGTTAATGGTTGACTGATTCTAGGGCTGGCCTGATCAGTTGATCCGTCCGGCATCCGAGGTGGTGTGTCCCGGATCAGCCCATCCGGGAGGCCCCTGCATTAGGGGGCTAACTACATCGTATATATTAGACATAGAAAAATAACAAAAATTATTTTCGAGGTAATGAAAAGTTCCAGAGAGCTGGTGACTATTTCGGCATGATGGAGTCCTTGTTCAATTCTAGTGCTGCCCAGCCCGCGGCAACTTACTCTCAGCTCTTCGAGGTTGCGAAACAACAGCACAATATGTCTACCATGGAGAGTCTCTGGCAAGCCCACTATGCCTACTGGGACAATGATACTCTTGCGACAGGTACGCTCATTTAAATATAACCCTTGGCTGTCCCAGGCTAACGAGAGTCAGGAATCATGGCATTCGTTGCTCACGAACTCATCTACTTCGGACGCTGCATTCCCTGGATCATCGCCGACGCCCTGCCCATATTCTTCCGAAAATACAAGATTCAAGACAAAAAGTCACCCTCAGTGAAAGACCAGTGGACATGTGTCAAATACATCCTCGCCATCCACTTCATCATCGAGCTGCCCCTGATCGTCCTCTTTCACCCGATGATGGAGCTCTGCGGCCTCTCATACACACTCCCATTCCCTCAACTGCGTACCATCGCCGCTCAAATCGTCACGTTCTTCTTGGTTGAAGATACATACCACTACTGGCTTCACCGTTCCATGCACTGGGGACCCCTGTACCGCTCCATCCATCGCATTCACCACCAATACGCCGCCCCGTTCGGTCTGACCGCAGAATATGCCAGTCCCTGGGAAACACTGCTGCTCGGATTTGGAACCATTGGACCCCCTTTGATAATGGGACTCGTCACTGGCGAAGTGCATCTGATGACGGTGCTGGTGTGGATGACTCTGCGGCAGATTCAGGCCATCGACGCGCACTCTGGGTACGATTTCCCCTGGAGCTTGCGACGGCTCGTACCGTTTTGGGGTGGGGCTGATTGGCACGATGATCATCATCGCTACTTTGTGGGGAATTATTCTAGCTCGTTCAAGCACTGGGATGGTGAGTTTCCTTTTCTCCGATTCACTCTCTGGAAGATACTTTGTTCATGAAGCTAACGGTTTTGCAGTTTTGATGGGAACAGTTGCCGGTCCGCGAGGAAAGGCAAATAAACCCAAGGCTTAGAATGTAACAGCTCGAGACGTGTGATGGCCGATGGCTGTTTTTCCCTTTCTTTTCTGTATCCTATTACCTGTCCCTGGATGATTTATTATTAATGTAATGCTGCTTGATGAGAAATAAATGCTCGTCTCGATGCAAATAATCCCTTGCTACGGAAAATTACTATGATTCGATTTTATTTCTGTCGCCCTGGTATCTTAATAGTCAAGCACATTGGTCTTGAGCAAGGTAGAACATCCGGATCCGGGAGGACCAAGGACGCAGAGCATCTCCCCATTCTCCATGACGCCTTCGAGGTCTTGCAATATGTCGACGCGTTGTTGCTTACTTGATCCGAATAGGCGGTGGGCTATCTCAAAGGTGCCATATAGGAAGTCTGCAATAGTTTTCTGGTGCTCCGCTATCGCCATTTGGCCAAAAGCATTGAGATTCTTGAACACGAGACCTGCGGAGTGAGGTGGTATGCCACCTAGAGCCTTCGTTTGGTTATCGTAGAAAGATTTTACCCATTTTTTGGCATCAAAATAAATGCATCCAACGGCATTGATAGTCACTATGCCCGGCAAACCTTCATTTCGAGAGCTGCACAGATGATGATATTAACGGTTATATTCTAGAAGATTTGGCACTCTCGGGATATACTTGCATGCTCTTCATGCTCCGGAAAGCATCGTCGGTCTCTGAACTGACCGACCGTCGTTCAATGCTATCGGAAAACGATGAAATAATCCGCAGGAGCGACCTGTCAATGAGGACATCCAGAAGAGTACTGAAACTTGTTCATCATATGATATACAACTTGAGACTCCCTGGAACAGAGGCAATGTCGCTCATCCTCGGTAACTACCGGGTATATATTGCGCACGCCCATCTTGCTAGTGGTTTGATGCAGGATCCTAAAACACTAACTGCAGAAGACGACCTACTTCTTCTGCAAGATGTAGCTGGGTGTATAGAGGGTTTGGCAAGAGAGGTCAACAAGTTTGTTCCTCTAGCGCGTGCTTTCAAGATGGTCAATGATGAAGTAAGGAGGCGAGTGCAGGGAAATCCTGGAGTCTTCGGTCCACAGGTAGAACCATTTTAGCAGAAAAGAACCTCCAGCCTAGAGGTCAATTAACGATCACCGCGAAGCTGGGATCTTCGCTCCAGAACCCCGAGTGCTTTGTCACCGCAACTGCTCAACTATGTACAGGTGAATTATGTTCATTGGGTCCAAACAAGAAACTTTGTCTATGCTCCCTCCAAGATATATCCTCTCCGCATTAAAACCCCCAATGCCTTGGGAATCTAGAAAAACTCCGTCATCTTGGTCATTAACATTGAAAGAGCTTTTCGGTTATAATACTAGTCTATGCGCAGTCCAATAATGTCCCCTAGTGTCTCCCTCACTTACTTAATTGTGTTTACAAGAGTCTCAAAATGGTACTAGTGATTTGACTGTTTAGAATGTCTTGATTAGCTCAAATACCGAGGTCTATACCCATACATCTTAGCGAAAGTGAATGTCTTTCCAGCCATGAGGTGCCAGCGTCCTTAATCTCCCCTTTTCGATGAAATCTGGTGATTGAGAGTCGATTATTCTCTTCTCGACCTCCTCATCAACCAGCAGCGACCAGCGATAAGACAACATCTGCCTATATCTCTGCCACAGGCGGGGTAGGATCTTCACGTCCTGCACGCAATAATGCATGATATCAGCAGGAAGTGGGCGCTTATTCCAAATCTCATAGCTGCCCCCCTGGCCCGGAGCAAATAGTTTACGGCCATTTTCCTTCCTGGTCTTCCAGGCTTGTTTTTCGGAAAAGGACATTGAGAAATCGCGCTCAATGCATTTTTGCAGACCGTGAACAAGTTCTTTCGAAAATCGGCGCGTTGCAAGTTCCATCAACTGAACATCCTGCACACCCGCAAGGTTTATGCCAAAGTGGCTATATAGTGCATCAGAGTCACTGCGGACGTCAAAGAATACTTTCGGAATAGAGGGTGATTCGAAGATATCTTTTAGGGTGCTGTCCGTAGAGGACGGATGCGAGAACGTTTCTTCTTGCAGCTTGAGAACATCAATCATGTATGTCATGTCGAGGGGCAGAACATAGATTTGGATGACAGATACTGTTCCATATCGTGACAATTTGACTCCCTCTAGGTCGACATACAATGATGGAGGGCTTGCAGGTAAGCCTTCCAAGTTCTCAATCAAATCTGCTATACCATGGTTTGTGTCAATAAAAACATAAGGGTTCTCTTGAATGATCTCCGCTGCGGTTGGCTCAAAGCCCGTCAGAATGGGTTCAGCTATCTTATTTGGTTGAACTCTCATTTTGTAGCCGGCCTGTGGGGTTGGACTTCTGAAGGGTGTGTAGGACTGGTGTGGATTCACAAGATCTCACTCGCACATAAATGGACCCAGGGATGGACACAGGGAAGTGGAACGATACTAAAGCTCTTCCTGATGTAGAAGTAAACCATTCGGAGGCACTTCATGTCCCCTACTTATACACTTGCGGCTCCCAAATTTCCCGGAATCGACCGAGTCATCCAAGGGAATCACCGCCCAATCATTTAAATCCTACTAGTAAACGGTATATTCTGGTCGGTGCATCTTATGGAAAAATTCAAACAAATAATCTTTACTGTGAGTTAAAGAGGCAAGGCTATGGACATGCCTTTGAATATATGCCATATGAATAAGCTTTGTGAACGTGAGTTCACGTGCTCTAAGAAAGCCTTTATCGAACATACCGGCATCAATCACAATAGTGGTATATGATAAAGAGTCTATGAATACCGTATCCCTGTAGACTTTATATACTTTTCATGATGTTTATTCTTTGTTGGTTATTGGGGAATAACAACCGATTTCCCGGGACTTCCATGTTATACCACAGATTACCGATCTTACCATCTTATCTCCTGTTTAGAGAATGAATGAATGAATATGTACATGTGTTGCGATGCTTCTGGTCGGTAATGTCTAGTCTGATTTCAAGACCGGGAGGGGCTAGAGCATTCACACTAAAAAACGCCATTTCCTTGTTATAGCCATCACGTCTTTGATAAATATCAATACTCCAGTGTCGACCGATCGGCGACCTTTGCTGTGGATTGCGTCGAATATCAAGGTCTCAATTAAAGGAATGTTGACTTCAGTGTCTGTGCCAGCAAATAGGCATTGACTGAGCCACGTTCAGTTTCTCAGGATCCTCCGAGCCACCCCCACGAACTATTTCTAGTGGAACCTTCAGGTTCTATTGTAAATATTAAACACAAACCTTTTACGTCAAGACTCATGAGACCGAGGGCAGGGTCCTTTATTGTGGCCTAAACCCGTATCCATGCCTGCCAGGACATATTAGGTACCGGGGAAACCCAATCAGGGAGACTCGGGTCGAAGGAACCAACACGGGAATTGTGCAAACATTGGACCTGAACCCAGCGCTAATACATAGCAGGATATGCCAAGGAGATAGACGGAGATTAATGTTGATTTTGATGCGATCTTCAGCTTGTAGTCACGAAGCCCACCAATGATAACTCCTCTCTTTGACGGCCTGACCCAAGCAATACGAGGATGCACCCTTGGCGGTCCTTATTCAAGCCCAAGGGTCCCCTGAAATGGCACAAATGAGATTTTCTTCTTTTTCTCTGAGCTGTCAGGTTGTGCAATTACAAGTCTCTGAAGCCTAGGCCAGCCTCCATGGTGCCTCTGGCTTTCCTTGCCCGGCTCCTCCTTCTGCTGGCGATTCTTGACAAAGGCGTCCTTGCGAGAAGAGGCGGAGGAGATCATGACAGCGACAGCGATGAAGACAGCAGCAGCGAAGATGGCAGTAGCAGCGGCGGAAGCGATGGGAGCGGCGACAGCTCAAGTACATCCAGTTGTGGAAATCAAGTTCACAGCAATGCTCTGAGCAACACATACTTGGTTCCCAGCTACGCCGCAAACTGGACCTCACAGGGCGGTGCAAGAGCGGCCCCGAACCCAACGATATACGACGGTTCATTCTTTCAGGGAGAAGCGCATCTGTCCTATAATCTGAGGACTGGCTCCAGATGTCAGCTTTCAAAAGAGCTGCGACTGCTCGGCTACGCGTGGATCGGCCCACAACCACCTTACCCGAAGGGAGCAGAAAACCCGTTCCTAATAGGATTTAAGGCGTGGAAATCAGATAAAGCCGTGAGCGAGATCCACTCGTCCTATTCAGACATCAAATGGGAAGGAGACTCTTGTTCCTCGGAACCCGATCTTTTCCGAATCACCACTAGCACGAGTTCGATCAATCGGGACGGCACCTGGGATATTATGACTCTGGATGTCTCTCCAAGTTCAAATACATTGGATGCAGTTCATTTAAATGCCACAACAGTTCATGAGTTGGAGGTCAGCAAGTATGACGGCTTGTTCCGTCTACGGGCTGAAAAGTGCCTTCTCGACGATACCGATATGCATTGGGCAGATACGACTATCATGGAGGGGTCTGTAACAAATACAACAATGGAGCTGAAGTTCTCTGGCTTGGTTGACATGAATTCGACTTCCTATGATCTGTATTTAGGAAGGGACAAAGACGTAAAGGCTAACTTCACAATTACGTTCACTGGCCAATTCGATTCCGCGAATTCTACCCACGCTCTGGAGATTCATAAAGGAAATCAAACCCTTACCTGGGTACCGAACAACGCTGTGGGAGTTGCTTCGGGTCGATGGGCATATAGGCTTGGGTTTTCTGTTGGGGTTCAAATGATAATCTGGGGTTTGTGGTAATCGAACCGTATGATGGAAATAATGGTTCACGAGATCATGTATCTTCATTCATTAAACTTTTAATGCAATATGTTATTCAATTTCAAGACTTTGTTCATGGATTGTTGTTACTAGTTTTTGGATCAAGTAAAGGGCCTGTAAGCTTACATTTCCAAATCCCTACATTCTAATGGAATAGTGTCAACCGTATGTGACCACTAGTCACATAGGAGACCTTCCTAGTCCGGATATCGGTATTGGTAACTACCGATCCCCGAGGATTATGCAGAGTTTTCTGTTATTTCCATGGTTCAAAAGTTATGTCTCTTCTAACTGCCTTTTTAGGCTAGATTGCTTATTATTCTTCATGTATTTAAACCATCGTTTGCAGCTAGATTGAAAGAATTAGACCTTCATCATTCGATATTCCTATGGGTAACATTACTAGCAATTACGCCTAGAGAGACGGCCAACAAATAGTTTATAGGATATTAAGGTGTCAAAATAATTAATTCATTGTCTGATACCTCACCGTATAGTCAAAATCATCATCATCCGATTCCGAATCATCTTCCTCATTCGCTCGATTCGCGAGCATACGCATGCGAAAATGGTCAAGCCGAGCTCCTTGCGAAGTCACATCAAGCAAGGACCTTTCAGAGAACGCGTAACCGTCATGAACGCCAGAAGGCTGTAGCCGAAGGGAATAATGCACCTTGAGCTGCCGATCAATCAAGGGTCCTCCTGCAGAGAATGGGGTTGTACAGAGGAGCTTGAAAATGGGTCGCAGGGCGGGGCTCGTGATCAGTCGATTGAGTATAAGGAGTACGTCACTGAACTCGGTACTCCATTGCTGAGAAGCAAATTCACTGACCCCATCCAATATGCAGATTATAGTGATGTTCCGGGGTAACTGCTCTACGAGCTGGCTGAAGGTATGACAGAGCATCTTGAGTGAGTGTGTCTGGATGTCATCGGTAAACTGAGGCGTGTTTATGAAGTCAAGGTTGAATTCCCGGCCTGTGTGTAGCATTTGAGCCAGCAACGAGCGAATGAGCCCATTAGGACCCGCAGCTGGATCGGAATGATAGCGTGCCCCATGCAAACCACAAAAATGATGTAGAACGATGCAGTCATCATTATTGTCAAGCAGCTTCAGGGCAAACATGGCACATAGGACGGATAATGCGGTGGTCCGTCCTGGTCCGGGGGTGTCGAAATTTCCGTTGACCATCAAAGTGACAGGGTGATGCGAGGCCATCCATTCGGCGAACTGGCGTGACGCGAAGAGCTGTTGGGCTTGAGTCTGCGCGGAGATTTCGAACCGAGAAAGTTCTTTTATTATCGTTCTTAAATCATTCGAGGGTAACTGTGAACTGATACCGAGGCTGCTGAGAAGCTCGATATCGCTTAGAAGTGGCTCTGCGCGTTTGGATGTCGAAGGTACCATTGACGACGTTATCTCGGGGGGACAATCTATGGCGATAAAACTTAGTTGTCTGGACAATACCAAGCCCCGGAGCGAGCACTTACAAGGGTTGATATATACTAGATTCTGATGCATAACATTGAGGATAAAGACGCCTTGTTCTCTGCTCTGGAGGTCGTTTATCATCTCGGCATTTGCGTCCTTTATCTCTTGCTTCACTTTGTCTAGCTTCGTTTCGATGCGCCCTGCAATGGTTTTTGTCGCCGCCGCGTCGATCGCTGTCTGAATGGCGAGTTGGTTTCGCACAAGGTCCAAGCACTGATCAAACCTTTTGGCCTGCTTCTGAACTTCACCAAGGATAGCGTCAATCGAGTTGGCCGTATTTCCAGAACCAACGACTCGTCTGATGCACCTCCGGGCGCGTTCGGTTAGACGAGGCGCGTTGTCCATGCTCCCGTTTAAGATAACGATTAGTTTCGCTAGAGCTCGAGCCAAAACTTCATAGAGTTCAATGGCACTTTCGCGAAGTGCTTTTGCGGACGCCCACTGGTTCTGTCGCGCCTTGACAGAGAGCATTAACTCTGGGATATCTGCGAATGCATCTAGAATTTTGGCGGAGTTTTCTGTGTTCCGTCTCGCAATCTGCCGAGTTTGATATCAGAGAGAAATTTCTCCTCAGCCCTTACCTATACAGGAACAGAAAGAAAAGGGAAGAATCTCACGCCAAAAATAATCTTTAATCCCGCGCTCAGAAAGCTCAAGCCATGATCCGAGGGAACCAAATCAATCCATGGAGTGATCTCGTTGGAATAATTGCCTGCACCTCGTAAAGCTTTGCGCCCGATTCCTAGAACCCCTTCTGCCTTTCCTTCATATGTCGCTCGAGCTCGGTCGAGCTCTGAGACGACATCATCGAAAGTACATGTTTTCACGTCAAATCTGAAATTAGACTCTACAGACTCATTGTAGGTGGCCAAAGATTCTTCTAAGTCCCTGATTATATCTTATTAATTGAAAATGGAATGAGCAATGATGGTGAGACAGGAGTTCAAACCTAGTGGCTGGAAGGGGCTCGAAGGTATCGCGATCTTCGTTATAGATAGCCGGCGTGCTGAGGGCATCATGGAGATCTGACCCGTTTTCTAGAAGATAAGTTGCGGCAGCCTTTTTGTGTTCCTTTTTGAGCTTTTGCCTCATAAAACCCATTCTGCAAACATCAGAAGCTATATCCTATTGAGTTGAATCTAAATAGACAGGGCACGTTATCCTTAATATTGCATTGAGACCACAAGTTCACCAGGCCCTTTACATGCTGAGAATACCGTCACAACTATCACAAATCATGGAAGCGAGAGACTGAGAGTACATGAAAATCCTGCCCGATGCATGTATGGTTCGCACATGCAGTCTTTGCGAAAGTCCGGCGTTTCCGTTCGGGTACGCATGCGTGCGGCTGAGCTTTGCCCTCATGATCACGGACCCCCGAGAAAAGAGGGGTTTGGGGGTAAATAATGGCCCCCTGGGACAGGGATGTCATCCTGGCAATTCTTACGCACATAAGACCTGCATCGGAGGCAGACATTAAGCTACGTAACGAGTCTACATAGAGAACCCACGCGCTCATTGAGTATAGAGAGAAGCTAGTAAAGAAATAACTCTCTAGGTCCGAGGTAGCACGCACCTTAAAAGACAAGCATAGTTAATTTGATTTTCAGTATTTTGCTTTCCTTAACCTCCTTGGTCTCCTGTTGGCTCTTGTCACTGTATTTCACGCTTATATGTTGATGGTTCATACGCGACCTATCCGCCTGGCCGCAAAGGGCCCTGGAGTCAGCTCGCTGACGTGTGTCCAATGACTTCCCAGACTTGAAGACGCCACAGGACCATAGCTTGTCAAGTTCCTTCAGCTCCTCGTACATTTGAGTGACTACCCAAAGTATATCCCTGTTTACACACCCCATAATAGGATACCTTGCGTCAACCAATCGACGCAGATCTGGAGATACCAGTCCCCGGAGGTATGGTCAGAAGAACATATGTAATCGCCGACCAAAATCTATGTTAGCTCAGAGAATGGTGGGTGTGGAATATAAGCCATATAAGCTGGAATCATCCACTACCGTAGTCCAGCAGTTCCTCTTCATCAATCCGCGACTGTTTCTCTTTGGTCTTACCCCTGGTATTTAAGCGTAAATAGCGGCACCTATCTATGCAACACAGAGCTTCTCATCTGAAAATCAAGGAACATGGCGACTGCAGATACCCCAAATCAAGACACTGATGTGCACACACTCTCCGAGCAAGACGAGAACCCACCTCATGTGATTTTAACCGGTAGCTGCGACCAGCCGGAGTACGTCCGATTGCTTGAAGAGCGACTACTGCAGTTAGAGAATAAGATTGAGAATCTAATGGCGGGAAAGACTAATCCTAGCGAGGCTGAAGAGAACAAATCAGAGCACGGAAGCCCAAGCAGCAATCGAGGCGATAGCGACGAATCAGAAGAGAAAAAAGCGGAGGAAGAAGAAAAAAACCCAGGAACAATAGATGAAGAAAAGCAAGACGATGAGGAGAAGAAAGAGGTTGAGCGATCCATCATCGCCAAGGCGCACAAACTCAACCTCATCAATTTCACGAATCGGTTTCCCAACCAGACCGAAATTCCGGTAGTTGAGGCGCTGATGGTGGACACTACAGTTAGTGCAGCATACGAGGAAGATAGTGTGTTCACACAGAAACTATCAAACAGCAGTGCGCCTGATGCGCTGAAGGCGATGCAAGCAAAAACAGAAACCAACCCTTTCAAGCCGGATGCATGGATGGCAAGGCTTCGCGTCAATTCGGTCCCCCTCGTTAAGGAGATTATGAATATTCTCAGCCCGGAACAAGAATTCAGCACCTCGTTGACTTTTTGCTATCCTTTCCCACCGTTGGTCCAGCATCATGACCAAATTAAAGCCAGATTCGAGAAGATACAGGCGGATTCTGTGATAGAGAAGGAGGAGACCGAAGCTGGTTCTGATGAAGAAATTAAGCAACTGGTCAGCGAATTTCAAACTTACATTGGATTTATGGAGAGCGAGGTGATTCCCCACGATCCCAGCACACATAATAAGGTCAGATATCCGGCTTTGTCGGCAATCTTCAAGTTAGGAGACAGCATTTACGTGCCCGGCGCAGGCAAGTCATCTAAGCCCAACCCGGAGATGCTGGGACAACGCGACGATCAACGGCTCTGGCGACTGTATCGTACCGAGGAAGATGTAGATCAGGACAAAGGCAATTTCAAGATCAAGTGCTATGCCATGGATCATGATGGCGAGTCCTATGTCTGCATAAGAACGACTTTCCGGATCCCAGCATTTGTTGGGGAGCAGGAGATCTCGAGCTTGCCAGTGTTTCCTCTCCGATACGCAGAAAATGCAGAGCAAATTCAGAAAGAGTGCCGAAAACAAGGGGAGACTTTCTTGGACTACTTGGAAACAAAGCTGTTAACCCACAATGGCTGGGCGTTAGACCCGGACCCAGATGAGTCGCATTCGCCATTGCAATATGTTACTAGTGATGTCGTGGTTGACATGGCTGAAGCTCTTAAGGCTCATCCAAATTGGAAGCCGCACTGGAAATTTCCGAAGGTAAAGCCGAGAGAGCGTTCGCTGAATACCTATTCTATCTTCTCCTGGACTGCCACCGAGAAAGACAATGCTACACATGATACTGTAGAGGAGAACTTTTGGCAGCATGAATATGCTCGCATGCAAAAGACCGAGTATTGCACCAAAGCAGACCCTTTCTTATCAAGCTGGAACAACGAGCAAGGAAAGACCTACAACCCACGTGAAGGGGACCTGGAGCTCCTTCCACGCAGGCTGTTCTCTTACGTTTTGCAAGACCGAAGATTCGTCGCTGTGGATATCCGGAGTCTGAACCACGTCGACGATCACTGGACTCGGTCTGCCAGTTTGATCATTGACAAGGATCATGAGGATATGCTTCGTGCGCTCGTCAATTCCCATTTCAAAAGGAAGGATCTCCACGACTCACTGGGAGTGTACGGCATTAATCAAGACATCATCTCGAATAAAGGGAGAGGGCTGATCATCTTGCTGTATGGCGTGCCTGGGGTAGGAAAGACATCGACGGCGGAGAATATTGCGCATTTGTGGAAGAAACCGCTTCTTCCAATCACTTGTGGTGATTTGGGAACTCTGCCTAGTGATGTGGAAAAGAACCTGAAAGACATCTTCCGACTGGCACAGCTCTGGGGTTGTATTCTCCTCCTTGATGAAGCGGACGTTTTTCTGTCCGAGAGGACCCCGGCAGCACTGGAAAGGAATGCTCTGGTTTCGGGTGAGTGGTCATCACTATTTTTCTCGCATTTGCACTGACTTAGATTTTTCTTTCAACCATAGTCTTTCTTCGCATGTTAGAATACTACACTGGTATACTCTTTCTTACTACCAACCTACCTGGAAGTATCGATGAGGCGTTCAAGTCGCGAATCCATATCAGCCTTTACTACCCACACCTCAGCAAAGAGACTACCTTGAAGATATGGGACATGAACCTGATGCGCCTGGCAGGTATCGAAGCAGAACGCGCTAAAGCGAAACAGCAACCGCCACTTACAATTGACGTCAAAGGAATCAAACGGTTTGCGAAAAGACACTACCGTTTTAATGAAGATGGAAAAGGCCGCTGGAATGGGCGGCAGATCCGCAATGCCTTTCTCATTGCCTCGGCTTTGGCTCATTTTGAGAAAGATAACCCGACGGCCAGCCGGATCGTAGCAGATGACGCTTCTGCGGATGCTATCTTCGATATCAAGCCGAAGCATTTCGAGGTGGTAGCGGATGCTAGCATGGGCTTTGAGCGATACTTACTGGAGACCAGAGGCCGAACAGCCGGAGAGAATGCCTATCAACGCGGGCTTAGGGCAGACCATATACGCTCATCGCCGGAGAAACTCGGGGAGATGCCCTACATGCCACACCAAAGCAGCCAGAAGCATTCTGATAACGTTTATGGCGACCCATTCCCCTCTGGGACGAAGAAGTCCCGTGCCAGCTCAGGTCTTTATCGCGGTGACCACGACCACGACCAACGACGGCATTTGAATGAAACTCAGTATGATGAGTCCTACGGCTATCAAGGGATGTTTTCCTCGGATCAGCAATTCGGTGTCCAGCACCAGGCCCAAAGGACAAGGACCAGTGTCAGCAGGGGCACTGCACTACCGCCTATGAACCTGAGTCCTCAAGACTCACCGTCACCTTTCAGTACAAGCAAGCAGGCTTCTCACAAAGGCCATTCTTCTAGGTTTCCTGCCGTTAACGAGGACAGCGAAACAGACGATGACTCGGATCAATGAAACAGGAAAACATATCCGCTAAGATACAGGAAGGTCAGCGATCCGGCGTGTTTCCTATTTTCTTTCTTTTTCTTTTTCTACTTTTTTCAAAAAAATTAAAAAATGAAAAGAAAAAAAAAATTCAATGTGCTCGTGGTCCCATGTTCTTGCAGCGCTTTTTGTTCTTGAAGAAACAATGATCAATATGAAATTACTTTTTCTCCGCAGAATCACATACGACCACAGGGTGTGGAGAACAGGGCTTCCCGTCCGCTCAGCCGTACTTAAGCCACACGCCGGCAGGTTAGTAGTTGGGTGGGTGACCACCAGCGAATCCCTGCTGTTGTATGTTTTGTTTTGGTTTTTTAACCTTGCTCTACTGTTACCTAGATCTTTCTTCTCTCGCAACTTTCGTCGGCAGTAGTCTCCCGGCTTTGCTATCTTTTTCAGCCCTCTCTGCCCCTTCGATGGAACCGGCTGGGAGTTTTCGGAATTTCTGCCGGGGGTTACCGCCCAACACTCCCCAATGACAGCGGGATGTGTTCGCACAATGACCACGCTTTGGTGATAGTGTCGACCATGAAGTGGTTAAGCTCAGAGGAATGGTGGAGTTTGATCGGTCCGAGCTGTACGAGGCCTGAGCCATAAGGGTAATGCAAATGAATGAAGTGATACTCTATCTAAAACGTAGCCTAGAGTACAGAGGTACTTGAGTGCTTGAAATCTTGGGCAACATCGTCAAAGAAATAATAAGGCTTCATAAACAACTAACCATATCATATTCCTTGCACCCTCCAAAACATATTTTTTAATCTCCATGTATCAACCATTCCTTTGAAGATGCCTCAGCATTGCATTCCCCCACGACGCAGAGAAAGGCACACCTCCAATTCCATGTTGCTGAGCATATATCACCCTGGCCTCCCTGCTCGCGTCAAGGCCTCTAGATTTCATCAAATCGACATGGGAAAGTGGATCTAGTGGATCATCAGTCAGCAAGATTTTACTACATACTTAAAGGTATGGAGAAAGACGCCGGGAACTCACCTCCACCTCTGAGTAGATCGCCGCTAACCCTCCTCGGTCTTGGACCCGCGCCTCCAGCTGCACTGCCAGGGTTAATGTTGCGGAAAAACCAGCTGAATCCTTCGAGAAGCACTTGAGTAACAGAAGTCGCAAGCGGCGGGGTGGCTGTTTGTTCTTGGGTTGTATTGCTAGATGTATGTGCGACCAGCGGGGGTTTCGGGTTAGAGGCATCTGTATGAGAAGAGGCATTTTGGCTCGGTCGTGCTGCTGCGTGCGCGCTTGTGGTAAACTGCGACGGAGCAGGAGTAGGTAGCAGCAATCTTCCCGCGTCCGTTTCGTGAATGGGCACATTAGCATCCAGTTCCTCCTCGATCCTCGAAGGAACAATACTTGGACTGCTATAATGCCTCGCAACCATCTCCTTCGCATGTCGCGCGATCTGTTCGCGGTTGATAAACCAATCAATAATCATACCGCTATCCTCACCAGCGCCGTTGTACTCCCAGCCGTGCTGATACGTCTTTAACCCGCGCATACTAACACCATCCTCCCATCTGCGCCGAAGGGACACAAGGCGCTGGCAGTAAGATGCCGCCTGTCCCGGCGTTGCCGTCCAGAAAGTTGTTATAAACGTGACGCGGGGAATGTGCTGCGGTCCACCTAAGGCGCGGATGAACTGGATCAACTTGCGGTCAAAGTCATCAAACCGTTCTTGGGGGATGCAGGTGAGATATAGGAACCCGGTAATGAGGGCGAAGGGGAGGATGGATCTCACACCGCGGATGATTTCACGGTATGTCTTCTCCTCGGCGTTGGGGTCGAAGCCCGGTGTGTCCATGATGAAGTAGGGTTTGTCGTTGACGATAGCTTTGCAGAGTTGGATGGTCTTTGTGACTGCGGCCGACTCTTAGGCCTCAGAACAAGGGAATCTGAAGGAAGTAAGCTCACCGGAGTCAACACTCTGTTGCGAGTAGCCAGTGAGACCAGATAGGTCCTCTAGAAGAGATGATTTACCGGACCCGGTTCGTCCGAGAATGATCAGTACGTCAGAAGGGGTTTTGTTCTCTCTGCTCTCGGTCAGTTACATGAGTTATAAAAGTTGACAGGAGACAGAAGAGTAACCTAAAGTGAGCCTCCAGCTCTGCGAGACATTCTTTGGTTCGTTCAGCATCGGACGCCATGGATGGTTTGATACTGAGTGTAGTGTAAAGTAGTATGAAGCACGGTAGATGAGCAAAGGGAACTTCAATATTGGCGGTAGCATCGACATGTTGTGCCGCATTGACAGAGACTTATATAGGGTGTGGTCTCATCCATCATGCCCAATAAGCACAGCCCTCTCTTAAACCTGTGTTCCACTTGGCAGGGCGCAGCGGCGACGACGTGCACGAGGGGGGGGTACACAGTTGTCGTTATGAACCAATAGTTCGTACCAAGAAGGCTAATTTAGAAGGTGCTGGATCATGACATGACTCTTAGGCTATTTTGGATCTTTAGCTGGAGGCCTAAACCTCGGCGTCTAATCGTTGGCATCTTTGCATGCCACTTGGCGACATATCCAGTTTACCTACTCTCAGACACTCATCTCTGTCAAGACATCTAGTTATTTATTTATTTATTTATTTAATTTTTCGGTGTCGAGTTTCTCACTCTAGGATTCATTATAGCTGGGCCTTTTCATGGGTCTTAGTTTGTTCATGGCGGGGCTGCCTTCAATCGCCTGTTTGAACGATGGAGATTTACTCCAAGGGTAGACAAGGCAGTCCCCTATGAAATCCTTTGATTGGAATCCAACGCAACCTTGGCTTAAATCAAAGTTCTGCGTCTCGCCGTATCCGACCAGCTGATTCTGGTGAGCTTCACTGGACAAGGCTGCTCAAGGCTGCTCCGTAGTGAACGGGGCATAGGGTTAGCCGCCGACGTGGCGATGAATTGACCACATTAGAACTCTGCCACACATACATAATACTTTATTAGCTGGCGTAGGGCCCGGCGCCAAATAAAACGTCAAATGAAACAAACAGAATCATTCCGTAAGGACCAACGAATTACTTGTCCGAGAGAGCGTTGCAGACTCTAAAGGCTGTCCTTCAGGTCAAAGCACTGAACTACTCATAACCGATTTTCGAAAAAGGCGTTCGGTTTTCCAGGCATATCAATACCGGGCAAATAGTGAAAAGACTTGTTCGCAGAATTGTCACCCGTGTTGACTGGGTGTCAGGGAATTAGTTGCAGGCAGGGTCGCCGTAAAGATCCATTTCTTCTGGGAGAATCCGATGGACGTGTAGGGAACGCTTGAGAGGTCATTCAAAATCATCTGAACGGTCTGTTCCGTAGTGCCGGATGATAGAAGTACCTCCTCAGGAAAACGTTGGCGCTTACGACACTAATAAGCATATACATTCAAATATAGCACTATTATTTAGCATTGGCTCGCAAACCTCTCTACGGTACAGAGCCATCTATCAGAGGATTATATTGTCATACTTGCAGGTGTTTGCACAAGCGTGGCAGGATATCAACTGCTTACGCTTGATTTCGAATGCTAATGATATAATACTGGAATAGCAATTGGCGATGCGGCTGAAAAAACTAGATACAGAATAGAAAGCCATTAATATGGACAAACGACGGACAAAAAATGACTGAGAGCAATACAAGCCAATTCCCGGAATTAGTAAGAGCCTTCTTGAGCACAAGACAATGATCAAGGCACCCCCCCTCAAAGACGCTTGTCCCAAGCCAACGCAAACTATCTCTTTCTCTAGACCAGTATGGAATCATCCCCTAGGATGCAAAGCTCCCCACGATTAGCGTCCTCGTAAGCAGCGGCGCCGGCCGCAGTGCCCCAAGAAGCCACTCCTCCCGACCAGAGCGGCAACATGACTGCCTCTGCAAGAGGAGCGCAGGGCGGGAATGCCATAGCAGCACAGCCAGCTGCCATGAAGCCGATACAGCAGCCAGCGAAGCTAAGAGCTCCAGCCTCCACAATGGTATTTCTCCTCTCTCTCAAGACTCCGATACATTGAAGATGCAACTCCGTTGGTTTCGAACACAGATTAAACCAGACGAGGTCCACACTGCGATGCCGCTGGCCCGTGATAGTAAGCGGAAGGAGGCTCTCGTGAAATATGACAGGGTGATCCAAAACATAAGGCTCGTGAGTTGGAACGAGGAGATGGAATTGCGCCGTGTGTCCATGGGACGTAGTTTGAATGAGTGTTCTTCTGTCTGCCCTCATCCGCATACAGATAGCATCAAGCTCATGATGACACCCGCCAAACTCAGAGCCAAGAGGGAAAGCTCGGTTCTTCGCCTCGAAGACTGGATACCAATCTGTATCCTGGTTCCAGACGTAGAAGTAGTGCCGCCGTTGATCACCGCTCTCCGCGCGGGCTTTCGCAACCTGGAGCATCTCGTACTCCACAAATCGATAGACATGCGCACCGAAGCCCTCCTGTTCCCAGCCCTGAATTTTTGCCATGTTGGTAATCGTAAGCTCACGTTGAATACCCTGTAGACTTGACCCGACTCGATCAATCGCCTGCTTAACCTCAAGCAGGGCCACGGGGATCGCGACCAGCGCCTCGGCCTGGAACATGGCGATGAATTCGGGAGAGGAATTAAAAGCACCTGGAATGACACGAAGGTCATTCGACTCGATATTGTTCAAGAAGCTCGGTATTGCGTTCTTCGCTTGTTTCATGGCCTCCTCGTGTCCCAGATTCGACGACCGTCCGCTGTTGTATTGTACCCATGCCCGTAACGCGGCGATGACGGCTTCCGAACCGTGCCGTTGGATAAGCCCGGCAGCAGCCTCTCTCGTGAGACTTGCAATTATTAAACAAGCTCCAGGATCCATGTTGGTATGGGTGATTGGTAGTAGGAGGAAGAACGTGGGAATTGGTGTGTCACTTTCAATGCCGTGGAATCCGGGAAATAGAGCAAAGATATAGAAGATGAAGGGCTCACATGAGCCCACTGAGGTCTTAGCGTACTTGAGGTAGTTGTAATCTGGTTCCACCATGATGATGTTGCTGAGTGTCTGTTGTTGTCCGCGTGTAGGGAGGGCGGCTATGCTTCAGGCTGCGTGCTGTGACCCCTGCAGCAGCCGACACCTGAGCGACTACTCAAACACAAACCATGATACATGGGCCAACCAACCTTTTTACACCAGATGTATCCTGGGAATAGATACACCCTTGGTTACAGACGATTGGAACGTGGCTCGCGAACAGTGTTCATCCAAACGCTGTGGCTGTGCTACAGCTGTGGCTGAGTACTCACAATCCACCCAGGCAAAGCAATTCTGGTCAGTGGATGTGAGGTTTGGGAGGCGGCAAAGTGCTTGGAAGTGGAACATGACAGGGCTCTTGGTTAGGAGGATTTAGGGCTTGTGGGCGCACACGTTGAGTGTTCTATGTGGTGGAAATGGTTTCAGGGAAGGGAAGTCCATCGCTTGAAGTTATTTATCTGAAATGCAGGAAGCATACTGTGGGAATCAGGATTTTCTTTTTTTTTGGTGTATAACGCGGCGGCAGAGATGCGATTTCAAGGATGGGAGAAAGAGAAAGGACTCTGAAACTGGAGAATAAAAAGCAGATTACATAAGAATCGACTTGAGATACAAGCAAGCCTCGCGGGCTCACTCTCCCCCTTATATTCTCACTTGGTCCGTTACTGTTCATAGTTTCGCTACTTTCATCGGCCGAAGCAACAAGGCAAATATCCCTTGTCTGCATGATTATGATCCGGTCTGCGGACGTGTCCATATCCACGTATGTGCGCTCGCTCGAAACCAAGATTTGGTGCCCTGCCCTAATCGCAGTTCTTCGCTGCAATTCCAAGTCTCGCATGCCAAAGACACGGAAATGAAAAGGATGTGGCAATTTTGCCTCTGGACGGTGAAACAAGGATACGTGAACAGATCCTAGTGGGGTCCGGAAGACGACCGTGGAAGTGATGTCACCCTGTTCACCCAAGCTGCTGGCACGCTGTGAGACAGGTGCGGTAGCTGGACGATCAAGAAACTGCCCTCCCCATGAAGGATCTCAAAAGCCCAGAGAAAGATAATGGGCCAGGTTTCTCAGACTGGAGACCACAGGGTAGCACAGAATTCTAAAACCCGCTGAGGGACAGCTCAAATGGGATGGCATGGCTAACAAAAAGCATCAGCCAAAGACTCCAGAGAGTCGCTGCACGGCCAGCAGACGCCGCGCGAAAGGCCCCCAAACTACAAGATTCAGCGACTGGACAGAATCACGTAAGATGTGGATAGCTCACATACCAGTCAAGCAACGGTCACAAGGTCTCTATTAGGGGTGTAACGAATATTCGACGTCGGCCGATATATTCGACACCCCTGTCAGGTCGAATATATCTCGAATACGATATTCGAAATCTGATCTAGCTCGAATAAAAAGTCGAATACATTATTCGAAGATATTCGACATATTTGATGTTCGCTTATATGCACTATACTGTATATATATATATATCCCATATTAAGTGGCTCAGTTCAACAGTTGTTGAGTTGCGAACTTGTGAATAGCTTCATTTTTTTAGGGTCGTGTTAGACCGACACCCCCATTTCCTATTTCGTTTAGCGTGGCCATGTGATATGGAAATTTGGCACTTAGTATAATTGTTTGAACAGGACATTTATTATTCTTTTAATCGTACAAAAAACGCTGCATTTATTAAACAATCACAGGCCTCTATTCAGAATTCGAATTCTGTCAGTTCTCGTTCCCTAACCACTGCGCTACCTTGCTACGGCCAGCTCGTTGACTGCGTTATAGTAGCTCAACTTCTTCTTCCTCGCTAGTTTTCCCGTTCTTTTCGCTGGTTGGTATCTCATTCTTGCTATCGTTATTTCTATCATCTTTACTAACTTCAATCGTTTCAGTAGAGTTTCCTCTATCTCTAAGGTCCCATTTTCCGCGTTTTTCACGTCCTTGTCTTCCCTGATTATTCCGCTTTCGGCGTCTGACTGGTTGTTCTTGAGATAATTCGTATTCAAACGCAGATAGTTCCCGCTGTATAGAGGAATCTTGAGTAGTTATTGTTGGAACGATGTTATCAACCAGACCAGAGAGGTGGAGTATCTTGACCTAATCCACATACCGCACAGCACCTTGCTTGGCCTAGACTTGGCCTACCATTCCAAATGGCATACCAAGGGATCAGGATTGCATAGGTGTAAACAAGTAGAACTATAAATAGCTAGGCAGATTGTAGTTTAGAAATGACACTTCACTTTTACCCACCGAGCATATACCTACATTCAGTTGAATCGATAGGATATCTGCTTAGGGCAATGACCAAGTCAACCGACAGATAGATTTCCGCTCTCCCCATTGGACATACTGCCACAGAAAGATTTTTGGTCACACATTGGATAATATTTATGGCACTTCTCAGTACACATTTGGCCGTATTGGGGGTCACCATGTCGTCCTTGCTAGTCTACCACCTCGAGAAACATGTTAAGTACAGGATAATAAGATCAAGTCCCACCTAATGTAAACAGTATTCATTGCCCCGGATGAATGTTAATCTCGGCATTCTAGGCTCTTTGCTCATGGATAGCCTCTCTAGTAACACGCTACACACTCCCTACTGCTATAAAGATTTATTCGATTGCCCTTGTGATTTGATAGGCCGATCTTAGTCTTATTCTATCCGTAAAAGGGTGCAAGGTAAGGTAAAGTCGCTGAAAACAGCATGTCATAGCGATAGTCACACTCCAGTGGCAAAGTCCTGTTATTGAGCTGGTTCTCTCTTGTGTTGGATTTGGTGCTTTTGACGCTGAGAAGGAGAAGATTTTTCTTGGGAAGCTGGAGCATTTGCACGGCGTCCTGGGGAAAGATCTGAAGAATGGGGAGAAGAAGTGGATTTCCTCCACGGAGGAGCAGGGGTTGAGCTTGGCAGATATTATTGTTTCTTCTGTTCTAACGTGAGGTTTTGGCAGAGTTATTGATGCGGAGATACGTGCTCAGTATCCCGTTCTTGTGGATGGGTTCTAGTGCACTGTCGAGACCGAGGGTTTTTAAGAGAGGTATAGAGAGCAGATATTTGCGTAGAAGAGAGCTATTCCTACTTCTTAAGTAAAGGACTTGATACTACAGTACTCTGTCCGTACTTTCGGAGAGGTCTGTCCATAGACAAGACTAGACATGGATCAGTAATGATTTATGAATACATTATGAATTCAAATTTATATCATTATTCAACTAAATATCGATACATTAACCAGCTAACAACAGCTACAGCTTGATTAAGGCCTCTTTGTCAAAAACATACTCAATCTGTTGATCGAGCGCACCTCTGCGCCTCCGACGGAAGTCCAAAAAACTGACAGTGTGTTTAAAGTTGAAATCCTCATTAGAATTGAGCTTATACCGCTTTGTGCATGGACTCAGATCATCATCTCCCTGTCTTTTCCTTCCTAGCTTCGGAGGGGAATTCACTTCGGTCTCAGACTCCTCCGCCTCGTCCCATAAAGACTGCATGGAAGCTATAGCTGCGTCATCCTCCCCATGTATTTCACGAAAGTGAGTCACCAGGTGCTCTTTGGAAACCAAAGGGTATCCGGGATTACCGAAGGGGCCACAATCATCTAAGAGGCAAGAGAAGCTCGCCGGCCAATTATGGGATATGGCAGGCAGGTCTCGTCGGTATGCTTCCCTGAAATGATGGGAAAGGCTTTTTTGCAATTCCTTTCGTGCGTCCGCTGTGAAGTACTGAGCCCAGTCTCCAATTTTAACGGCAGCCTCGGGTAGAATCTGGTATTTTTTTCTTTCGTGTGTGATTCTGTCAGTCTTGAGGTATCGACTAAGAAAGGATACGTCGTGAGCATAGCAGATTCTGCCAAATTCATGCCACGGTCTGACACACTGCATCACGGAGTCTCTGAAGTCGGTTACCCCCCAGAGATGTATCTGATCGACCAGACAAAGGAGCTCCCATGCTTTTCGCTGGGTCATCACACGACCGCTCCAGATATTTTGGAATATCTATATCTTCAATCAATCCATGGTATTATTCACAAATGTACCGAGACTTACATAGACGGAGTCACTGAGGCCCTCGTGTCCTGCGTACTCTTTTGCGAGTCGAGGTCTCTTATAGCCAACTAGAATATTCCAATGGGCCCCAAACGATGTTAATACGAAAACTTGGTTGAGGCGAGTCCTAGCCGGCTGATAATGCCCCTTCTTCTTGCCCAATTTTCCGGGTTGCCGGGTCAGAGCGTCCAGCAGATCGAGATACACTGCACCGGCGGAACAACCTTGCCTGCGTGCTTCTCTGGCATCTCCACTCCAACCTTTGGCCTCGTATGTTGCAAAGGGAAAGACCAGGTCCGCACCGCCCCAACGCGGATCCGCAATAAGGCCACAATGCCGGTGAAGAGCGAGTGCCTCTAGCCTGTCATGGTCGAGATCCCATTCCGCCCATGTACATTGATAGTCTGTTGGCTTAAAGGTCGCGAGCCCAAAGGTTGCATCGGGGATTCGTTTGACGAATTTCGGTTCACCGGCGAGTAGACACGTTACTGGATCTCTCTTCTGCTTGATAGTATTGTATTCATGCTTATCACTAACAGTCTCAATGGATTAAATGCTGGACTTCCGGAACTTTCCGGTTCCTCGGGAAGGAAAATCAACTTACACCGTTAGCACGGGGTCTTTTCTCATTCGGTCGAAAACATCAGCCCAGGCGTCAGCTTCCCAGGCGTATTCACTCTTTTTCCATCTCTCATTGTTAGAGACATGACCGAGAAAAGTCTTTGCTCTCGCGCGGCGACTAGACTCGTCTGAATGGGCCCAGTCAATATCATCGAGAGATGGCACCCAGAGATCGCAGTCCGACGTTACCCACTGCTTCGAAAAGTGTTGGCGGTAGTAAATGCCCCGCGCATGAAGACCCCATTCAGGACCAAACCGCTCAATCATTCTCGGTTCTACGGGCCAGTTGGGTACCAGGAAACTTTGGGGATGGTTGAAATTAATCGGTTGTTTGAACATTGCCATACTAGGAGCAGTGAGTGGAGGTAAACTTACAATGGAGCACCGGCGTAGTATAGATTTACGGCCGACTCGATCTTGGCATCTGTCCAGCCATCTGTTTGCATCATATCCACTGATGGCCACATTACGAAGACATCATGTAATTCCATCTCATGCAATCGTTTCTCTGTCTTGAGCCTCTTGACATACTCTTCCTTCTCTGCTTTTTTCTTGCTCCAATTTTCTCGGTATTCCTGCATGTTGGTTCCTAAAGCGTGTTGCCCATAGGACGTTGCTTCTCGGACAGCGGTTGGATATCGTGTCCACGGACCATCAAGCGAAGAGTTTCTGGCAACTCTCGGTACATTCAGAGGCTCTGGTAAATCTAAATTTTCTGGTCTTAGACGGAGTATAGGCTTGGCCTGCTCTTGGGTGTGCTCGGCACGCGACATCTTCAATTTTTCACGGTTGAGTAAAATTTAAGAAAAGAACGGGCGCCCAGGGTGGTGTTCAAATCGCAATATTTTTTCCTGGGGACCGAATGGTTTCCACAAGAGACGCTCAACGCGCTATATATGTGGAAAGTTGACCTGAGAACTGTTGGCGCTTGCGCTATACAAGGATCATGTTCAGTTCTGTGACTACTCCGCCACTGATGCTAACTCAGCCTAAGAACTAATTTAGGCGCCCGAGACTTAGCCTTGTCGAAGCCACGCATATTCCTGCACCGATAGCCATGGAGGCCTGGTCGATTTGCTTTGTTCATAATTTGATCAATACTAAAGACTAGGTGACAAAGGGCTTGGTAAGCGCAGATAAGCTAATAGAGGGTAACTTTATGATCTAGATAATTATTGAGAAGATGACCTTCATCCTATTTAACTATATATTTACTATAATCGATAGTAATAATTGTCAGTCCAGAGGCTGGTTTTCAAGGAATGGCCCCAAAAGTGATCCTACAACAACTCGGACTTCCGAGAAGCGCAGAAAGGTTGATGAGTTCTGTAAGCCCGAGGAATTGTTTAAAATTTTTTTTCTTAGAGTATCAGTGAGCTACAGAAAGAAGATAATAACACATGCTACGAAAAGAAAGCCCTATCCAAGGATAAAAGGCAAGATAGAGTCTTTGAAAGCTATTTTTTTAATGCCTCATCTTCGCTCCCTTTTCATTTTGGGACGTGCCAAAGAGCTTCAGATAAGAGCTCTCAATCAATTGACGACCATCCTGCCACCCGAACATCCAGATATCTTAAGCAACATGGGAAACTTGGCATAGATCTTCCGACATGAAGGGCAATGGAGCGAAACCGAAACTCTGGAGCTACAAGTGATGAAACAATTTAAGTCGAGCCTTGGGCTAAATTCTACGAAAACACTCACAAGTATGGCAAATCTGGCATCTACGTACCGTCCTGTTGCCCAGCCGTCAGAAGTTCTACAATCACGTGTACCGGTGCAACCTAGTTTTATTGACAAGTTAGTTAGCTAGGTATCCTGTTGCCTAAATAAACACGGAGGCGCAGCGCTTCTAGTTCAGACACCGGCCGTTCCAAAAGGCGAGTAACAAACCAATAGTTTGTCGTGTTTCCCCTGTCTACAGGACGGAGGAGCATAAAGTAGGGGCAATCAGCCCAATCGCTAACGTATTTCACTACCGAGCGTGACACCTCCCGCCAATTCCTGCCCATGGGTTAACTAATAGAGCCTTTATCAATTAAACAATTGCATTTCTCTATAAAAACTAATTACTATTGCGATTAGGACAACTAGTCCTTTTATGTCCCAAAGTATTGCAATTAGAACATCGTGGTGGAGCTCGTTCGCGCGGCCCAACTGCAGAAAGCGCTGGGTCTATAGGAAGCGCATCTTGAGGTTCATGGACCTCATTCTCGCGCTGAAATTGCTCTAGACCCTCTTGAATAGCTGATCCCTCCGTAATAGCTAGCTGTCTAGTAGAACGCTTTCTTTTTTGAAGCTGCTTTTCATGACAAGCGCGTAATTCACGTATTTCTTCGCGTGCAAGAGTAAGCTCATTAAGATGTAATTCATGACCTTTAATAAGCTTATCAAATCGGGTTTCTAGCGAAAATGAAAGGCTCTGTGTACGCGCTTTAAGTAGCTGCTTCACGGCAGATGCCTGATTTTCAAGCTGCCTCGTAGTGTACGGTGTCTTAGGCGCTGAATTGGTTGATCGACTGCCTGGTAGTGTAGGGGTTTTTAGTTGAATACTCAACTGACTGAGCACCCTATCTAGATTGAATGGAACCAGGCCAGTTTCTGCGAAGCTATACCGAATAGTCTCTGCTTAAAAAGCGCGTTCACGAGCCTGTGGAAAGGCCTTTAGGAAATCAAGCTTATCAATATGATTGATTCCTAAGCGTGCTTGTTTTTCCACTAAATCCCCGTACAATTTTTTTAAAGGCGCAAAGCAGCCCACGTCCAGACGCTGAAGCTTGTGAGAAGAATGGGCTGGCATACAGATAGGAATAATATTATTCTCACTGCATATCTGGTCGAATTGAGGCGTAAGATGGCTGCCATGGCCGTCGAGAACAAGAAGACGATATCTTCCAGTTGTACGACCAGTAGTAGTAGGAATAAAGAGATTTTGAAGCCAGCGCAGGCCTATCTCATCAGTAGTCCATCCATTAGGACTAACTTCAATCCTACTATCGCGTGGGAGCTCAATATCTTGATACCTACCCTCTATATGGACCTTCCCTTTGAATATCACACATGGAGAAGGGCCCAACCAGTAGAGTTGATACATTCAATCGAAGTAACCCATGCTCGATTTCCTGGCTGTACGAGAGATGCCTTTCCATACTAGTCAGCTCTAGTAACTACTTGAGCAGTAGTTACTAGACCCATAGCGAAGCCAGTCTCATCAAAATTGTAGATATCTTCCTGTGCGATCCCATGCTGCATTATAGTGATTTGTACGCAATCAACCCACTCCCTAATAACCTTAGGGTCTTCGCATTTCGCTCGTCGAAAATCTTGGCGTCGAGTATAGCATGTTTTTAGCTCATTACGTCGTTTAATAATCTTAGAAACCCAGTTCTCTCCGACTGTCTGAATAGATGGGACCGACGTCTGTAAACCAGAGAACATCGCCGAGATTCAAAGACGTTTACGAGCTCCTCGTCCATCCCTCGCATTGTCCGAAGATTCTCTGCGCCAAGAATATAAAGAATTCCAGCGACTCAATGACAGAACCCCCGACGAGCAGCTCGTGATCAAAAAAATTCTTCTGATTCTCGAGGGTCCGCAACAAGCGTCTTTTCATGATAGTAGCAACTACCCATTTACGAATCTGGCGCCGCTCACGAACGGCACCCTTGCCAATGCCAAGCCTGATATTTACTACGGCGCGCCGCCTCACCAGCTGCATCCTCGTGTCCGGGAACAGCTCAGTGACCAGGTTATCCCTACCCGGCAGGGCAACAGTCCCATCACGCCTAATTTCTTCGTCGAGACAAAGGGCGATAATCACGCTTACGCGATCGCTTCTACCTTCCAAGACGGAAGGCAGGATATCTACGCGACCCATCCGACGCGGACTCCGAGCAATATCGACCCCGGCGCAGACCGTCAGACGGATTACTTGATGACCCAGGTCGGGTATTACGCCTTGACCGGGAGTCCAGAAGCCTACCAACAGGATGTGAGTGCGTATCGCAATAGCCGTGACCTGGCGAAAGAATATCGGGACGAGTTTATCAGGCAGGCAAATGACTTCCCTCGGCTTCTGAGGCCTTGCCACCGACCATTTTCAGCTAAATGCTGCTTTGTCTTTGGACAATGGTACTAAGATTGAGAGTATATTCCATTCAACTATATGTCTATAGTAGTAACTATCCATCCATCTATAAACCACCAAGAGAGAAGGGAGTCTTGAACAAAAGATACAATCAGCGTGCTATACTTTACCTTAACTACCATAAATTTGTAGTTAAAAGCGTAATAACACCCCGTCGCTTCAAACAATGGCAAAAGCCCGGGTGGCTAACGACAACCTCGCCATGACGAATCCAACACTCCTGCAAGCAACACAACCCCGCAAAATATCTGCAAGTCGCGAAACGAGCCGTGATTGTGATCGATCAGGGCGCCCCCAATAGGATTGCTCACCTGCGCCGCAATAGACATGATTGCGAACTCCATCCCTACCCTCAGGCCAATTTCCCGAACATCCGAGATCTGGGCTATCATCGCAGGTAGCAATGAGACGAATGCTCCCGATCCGAACCCGTACAGTGCCGAGAAGACAATGAGCGGCGCGCCCTGATTGGCCGGGATCCAGAGCGCGAGGGCGATGATACCAGAAAACAGACAGGTTACGATCTGGGTGTTGTATCGCCCGACCTTATCGCCTATCCAGCCCGCGATGATTCGGCCGAAGAGACTTGCTGCGTTGAGGATAGGGACGAGATATTCGGCTAGACTATCGGACATGCCGTATGTTACCGCTTGGTACTGGATGTAGTTGATGGGTAAGAACATCCCCAGATAGAACAAAAACGACCCAACTGTTGTCAACATATAGGTCTTTTCCTTGAGTGGAGCAAAGTACTGCAGCAGGGTGAGCTCCTTGGGGTTGGGCGGTAGTCGTGAAGCCAGGGTTAAGTTCCCAAAAATCAGCATCCCGAGAATCACGAACGCGCAGATCCGAATTGCCCAAGGAAACCCGACTTCACGGACAAGATGGTTTAGCATGATCGGGAAGATGACGCCCCCGAGGCTCGAGCCGCCGGCGACAATACCGATTGCAAGAGCGCGTTTCTTGTAAAACCAGGTGATAACGCAGTTTGTTGCGGGTGAGAAGAGACAGCTTGTTCCGATGGCGGAGCAGATACCCTGCGCGAGGATGATCTGGTAGTATTCTTTAGCAAGGGAGGTCATCATGAGGCCGAAGACGTGGAAGAAAGTGCCAGTGAGGACGATGCAGCGGGGACCGTATTTATCGTAGAAGCGGCCGACGATTGGGCCCTTGATTGAGCTAGGTTAGTTAACATACAGCTGAGGCGGCAATAGGGTGGCTTACGCCGGCGAACATTATGAAGAGTTCAAGGGAGGCGATCCAAGAGATTGTGCTGGATGAGTAGGATCGCAGCTGATAGGCCTGGTAGTAGTCCTGAAAGATGCCGATGCCTGATATTGTTACTTTGGTCCTTGCTTTAAACCCAAGTGGAGACTCACAGTTGATCCAACCAAAGCTGCAAAACACGCAGCTGAAGGCGCCTGCCGTCACCGTCCAGCCCTTAAGCCTCCGTCTGGATACTGGCTGGGGTGCCAGGGACTGACAGTGGGCTTGTCGGGGGCCGTCTCGGGGGTTGGTGACTGATCACTTGCTGTGACTTGAGAGCCGACTTCGACGTCTTTGGCAGTCATATTTGAGGAGTCAGACGATGAATGTTACGGCGAAAGAGATATGCTAATGTCTGTCCAGGTCAGAGCGGGTGATAGGGCAGGGTTAAATAAAAACACCACGAAGCCACCTCAAAAATAAGCTAGGGACACGAGTGTAACTGTCACCGGAGAAAGACCCTCGAACAGCCATGGGGAAGCCGAAACAAGGGGCCGGAAGTCCGTGGCGTTGGCTCTCGGCGTCGGCGTCGGCGTCGCATAAGCCAGCAGAGGTCTATCCGGGATTCGTACGACGGGGCGAGTCATTCACTAGAAACCTCGACCTTCTGTGTATAGCCCTGGATCAGTTTGACCACTCAGCATCATTCGCAGCGTTTCAGCAAGTTGCTTCTATATTTAGAGTTCATGGATCAAGTTTAACGAGAACCAACAGGCTGGGATCGAAAGGGCTAAAGTCATCCATTCCCATTTGATATCAATAAATACTGACCATCTATAGTCTACGCATTTGATGCCCTCTGAATCAGCTATGCCAGCCCAGCAGCCCCCGGCATCCTCACAATGATGAGATGGCTCACCTCCAGCGCCTCAATCGTGATATTCTGCTTCCCCAGCAGCCGATCCCAGTCATTAAATCCCAAGTCCTCCAGATCACTCATCAGCCACAGAATCTCCTTTGTGGCCCCAGCCTGAAGTTCAGGTCTCACAATCTCATGATTCTTAAGTCTGAGTGACGGTGACTAGCTTTTTCGCGGGTTCTTGGAATTCTCCAATGCGCCGGTTCTGGAGGCAGTCGAATTGACACCC
Source organism: Aspergillus affinis (assembly GCF_023601865.1). Classification (NCBI taxonomy): domain Eukaryota; kingdom Fungi; phylum Ascomycota; class Eurotiomycetes; order Eurotiales; family Aspergillaceae; genus Aspergillus; species Aspergillus affinis. The sequence goes on from NW_026515814.1 coordinate 280,293, forward strand.
AGAAGCCAGTTCTACGATCGGGTTATTCAGGGTTCAGGAAGAAGCTCAAGGGTTGACTGAGTGAGGATAACGCGGAATTGTTCAATATTGCCATGTAACTGCTTCATAAAAGTGAGCGGAACTCCCTAGATAAGATCTGCAGCGTTTAATGAATACCCAATCCCCTGCTGACGCAGCTGGCCCATACTCCCGTCAGGAAATATGTCCATCAGGGAATCCAGTCCGCCGAAGGAAAATACACTGGGCATGCCGCTTGCCCCAAAATCCAACCGCGCCTCCGCCACAGTCGAGCAATTTTCTCCCCCATTCAGCCCCTTGTCGGGTTGTTCAAGGCCGTTCCCCGACTCACGCCGCCAGCCAGACCCCGATGAAGTGTGCTGGATCTCCCTTACATATCGCGCCTTTGCCATCAACTGCATGATCGGCCTCCACAGCGCGCCTCGCTTCTCGCTTTCTTTCATGCTCCATCGGTCGTAGACGGCATTGACGTATTCCCAGGCGCGATCGCACTCCGGCGATGGCGACCGCCGGCAGATCTCCGAGAGGACGAAGACGGTGGCATGCCACTGGAAATGAGTCTGGTAGTGCCAGGACCATTGCTGGATATCCTTGTTTGTGAGGAGAGCGCTAGAGAGCTCGAGGACCTGGAGTGAAAGATCGAAGAGACGGTCGTTATGATGCGGATACACGATCCCCGCGGTCGCGGTCGCGTCCGTCTGGCCCTGGGGGTAGTACACGACCAGCCAGGTCCGGGCGATGATCAATCTTGTTACGGCGACGGCTACGTGGTGGAAGGGATCTTCAGAGACATAATGGCGCAGGTACTGTGTCTCAAGGCGGACTTGCAACTCCTGGGCCAGCGCTTCCCGGTCGGCGAGAGAGGTGATGCCGTTGCTCGCCGAATGGTTGGGATTCTGGCACGGGGCATCGGGCATGCTGGTGGGGATGTAGCCGATTTTCCACATAACGCGCATTGCCTGGCACCGGATCAGGCAGAAGGTCATCTCAGTGGCGCCGTCGCGTTCAGGGGGGGGCTCGCGCATGTCTGCGGTCAGGTCGTTGTCGTTGATATTAAGAGGCATACGCGTGTCGAAAGTAGATTCATCTTGGACAATGGGCTGGCAGCCATGGTATTCAGAGGACCGGTTGTCGAGCAGGCAGATATACCACCATAAACGCCGGCGTAGCTCAGTCTCCAGCGGTTGTAGGTTGAATGTAGCTCCATCGCGATGCAGGCCCATTTCCTGTGCAATATGAAAGATGAGAGCCGTGAGGGACCACACGGTGCGGGAGTCATCCTCGTTGCGGAGTGCAGTAAGAAATAGTACAACTGACTGCAAGAGAATCAGGTTCTGAGTGTTAAGCAGATTCGCGCGTGCAAGCGCTTGCTCTACTGCGAAGCGATATGTTCTTAATCCATGAGATCGCGCCACGCCCAAGATGGTCAGGCATTGATCAAGGCTCATGCTAATCACGGCAGAATAATAGATTGCAAATAGTAGGGCCTCCATGTTCTTGTCGACTGTATCTACTGAAGCCACAGCGTACCAGTAGAGCTGTAACAGGGTGGGCAAGTGGAAGATTCGCACCAGAGGAGCCACGTTTTGCTTGAAGATCTCTAGTAACGCGACCGACTCCGACAGAGAGGGGTGGAGCGCCGTCAGGGATGATGCCAGTGAGCGGAAGCCCATGACAGCGGCGTTGGTCCCCAAGCCACGAGGTACAGGTTGCGAATTGGCACAGACGCTCTCGATGGTGAGATCCTCTGTCAGGCTGCCGTCCTCCGCCTCCGATGTGGGCTCGTACAACGCGTCGCGCAATTCCTCAATCTCATCTCCCAGGCGTGCCCAGAGAACGTTGCTGATATAGCAACTCCTCGTTTCGTCAACCACTAGCCGTCCTAGCTACTCAACTGGCGGATTCGTGCCGGAGGTAGAATTGGACGCATGACTAGGGTTGGCAAGTGGCGACTTAGCCAACTGGTCGTTCTCCTCTTCCAGTCGACGGATGATCGTTTCCAGCCTGGAGACGCGGTCCAGCAGTCGAGCATCTCGCGTAGCCCGGGGTTGTTTGGGGGCACGGCCTGGTCCTGGGGGATAGACACAGTGCACGTCAAGGCGTTCACAATTGGCACACGGCCGTTGGCGGTCACATTTGATTTTGCGAGTGCGACATGAGAGACAACTGCGCAGGCGAGAGAATACTTCGTCGCGGTCGCTATCGATGAGGGAGAGCATGATTGCTGAGTGAAGGGGCAGACGAGGGGCTGCATGGGGGGGCTGTTGAGGAGAGAATAGCCCATGTCGCATAACCGCATAACTTATGCGAGGCCGGCCGGGCAAGTTGTTTCGCCCATATGCACCAGTGAATTGTGTTCGTCGGGCCAGTTCGGGCTCCGGTCTTTTCGGCCTGTCTCGGCCTTCTCAGATAGCCCTGTCGAGACTGCCGCAGGGTACGGGAGTGATTAGCAGCCATCGGGCAAATGCGATTTCTCGGTGTTTACTGCCAGCAGAATCAACCATTAAAATATAATTGGATCATTTAGGAAATACTGAATTTGTCACATGTTGAGTTTTCCGCTTGCTTGCTCGCTTCTACAGTCAGGGGACTTAGTTTTTGTACGATAACGCAACTCCCGCGCAACCGCGTTCTCCACTTCTTTCTAAAAGACCCATGGAAACATGCCTCGCACCCCTCTGCGGCCTATAGAGCCTAATGGGAGGCATGGAAACAATCTATCTCCCTACCTTAGGGGTAGAATAATGGGAATGCTGTAATACATGACATTGGTTTATTAATACCGAAATTGCTGAAAGGCTCCTTCTTACGAAATCGACTGTTCGAGCTTCGGGCTTCAATATACCCTCCGGCGGTCCGGCCTCCAACCAAAAAACCTTCATAACAGCAAATTGTTTTATCGCTCTGGCCAACCAACTATTCTATCAATTTGAGACCAACGAATAATCCTACGCTTAGTTAAAGCAAATACCTTTATTTCCTATAAAAATATACACAAAAATGTGCATGTGATAGCCTGCAATAAGTGTAAGGTTAGAATACCTGGTTTGCTAAAATAGAGCAGTGTGAGAGAATGGCTAAAGGTAGGATATATTGTGCTTAACGTGTTATTGCTGGAAATGGAATCCAGAAGGATTCCTACAAGGTGGAATTTATTGGTGTAACCGTGTAAGAATGACTAAATATACACATGATTCTTGGAAGGATGGGATTTATATCCTTACAGTGTATAACATGTGAGAAAAATAGGTCGCATACCCGTGTGATCTGTAAGTGCGAGCAGGGAGTTTCAGGAATGAGCTGATCAAAGGTGCAGGGCACAGAGAACCCTAGCTCGTAGATTGGCTTGAGAAGGGCTGTTTCTAGGGCGTCTTGCAAGTTGCACTACTCGGTCAATAGTTTCTGGCTGATGGAAATCACTTTTCCGACACATATGTAGGGCAATGTTTCCGTCCGTCATGAGAAAAATATGCGGAGATTCTTAAAATCTCCTTGCTGGCACTTCCCCCCTACAGCGAAGAATCGGCTACTGACTTATCTGCGCTTAGAACAGACTATAAGAGCCCTCGAGATAGGCCGAAGGAACACCTGTCGATTACTGCATTGAGACTAGCAATGAGTAGTGCCTCATCTTCTTATCAAACAGTCCCATTTACCGGCGGAAGACCAGCAGGAATTCGATAAGAGATATCTATGCAAGATGACAGGTACTGCGAGTCTGCGGCGATCAGAACCGTAGAATAGCAAGGCCTAGCGCTGCCCGACAGCTTCAAGCCTATCCATATTCGCATGTCTGTCATATAACTTCTGGGTAGGTAGTGCAAGCTACACGAATTCCCAGTTCCGACCGTCCATATACTCGTCGCAGTAGAACTTGATATAATGCCGTGCTTACGATCGAGATATATATGGGTGAAGACTACATAGGGTTGATCTTACTCTTAATCCCGATATTTTAAGGACGAGCGATAGAATGCCCCCTGTCTATTGAAGTGATCAATTGTCACCCCCGTAGATTCTGGTGCATATCTCCCAAAGCTTTCTGAGAGGGAGATGATGTAATACCATAGTTAACCAATCAACTATTAACTAACTAACTAGTTAGTTAGTTTCTGCCTCTCGGCCGATTAGATCAGCAGTTCCCGGAAAGTCCCTCACAATCTATGAATAGATGCCAATTCAGAGCCCCAGCATAACAGCATATCTTTCTTCATTCTTTAGACTAGACCCCGGCCTATTGGTATTGCATAAGTCCTGCATCTGCGTTGGTTGCCTGATTGCAATTGAAATTAAAAAATGCGGTTGAATACCTATGCCATCTCACCCCCCGGTCGGTTCCCGACACGAGCTCGTCGAGGTGGAGACTATACGATGATGAACTAGGCAGGGTGACCGCATGACTTGACATGGGACTCTTAGTATGGCCTAGTCGACTACAGAGAGATGACTTGGGCGATACCACGACCCGGGTTGGCAGCGGAAAAACCAACTGAATCCTCGATTGTGGACCGACGAATTTCTGGATTCTGGCAGCAACTCTTTACCGCTGAAATCATTTCTTGCTCTGCATGAAGAATCATCAGCAATGGCGGGGTGGATGTAACGCTACCCGGGAAGAATGTCTTTGATGCGGAGTCCATGCAGTGGCGGGAATGCGCATGTCTCACCTGCGGCCCGGGTTGATTGGCCGTGAGATGGACTACTGGGCGCTGGTAGCCTGACAATCCAAGACATGGAATGGGTGCCATGTCTTAGACCAAAGGCCTTCCCGGATATACTACCTGTGGTCCGAGCAGGAGGCCTATATGTAGGCCACCCATTCCTTCCCTTGTCCAGAGGAAACCAGGTATCCCAGGTTCGTATTCCAACAGAACAAAAACAGAAGCATACACAATGAAGACCTCTTTGCTCACATTTGGTGCCCTTCTCGGCCTGGTCTCGGCCCAGAATGCCGTCGTGCACAACCACTGTACCACCTCCGTTTATGTGCAGTCGTTCCCTTATGATGGCAGCGCTCCCGGTCCTCTCACCACAGTTCCCAAGGGAGGAACTTACTCCGAGAAATTCAAGGCGTCTGGCTCGGTACGCTATTCCTTTCTATCCGTCAATCAACAAAATATTCCTTACAGCGAGAGAGACTGACAAGAGATGGAATGCACAGACCGTCAAGATCGCAAAGACCAAGACGCTGGATAAGCCTCTCTTCTTTGGCTATTCTTTCTCTTCTAACCCGGACTACGCGTACTGTGAGTGTATCCAAACTATCTGCTAGTTAAGAGAGCCCTGTATTAACAAATCCATCCTTTAGATGAGCTGAGCACGGAATGGGGCAACCCCTTTGCAGCGAATCCCAACTCACTCAGTCCCGGGGATGGTTGTGAGGTCTTTGACTGCGCGGCCAATGATGCCGCCTGCTACAGTACCCCGGCTCATAAGAAGGTCTATGGATGTCCTCAGCCCGTTACTCTGACGGCGGACTTGTGTCAGTGACCCTCTCGCATGTTCTCCGTAATGCTGTCTCTCTTGTTTCCTTGTTACTATCTCGGCTTGTCACTGCCCGCCCTAAGGATAACTTAGTGAGAATGAGACAGGCATTGATCATGATACTAGCACTATATGGGATAATATAAATAATTATAATAAAAGACAAATCCAATACACAATCTCAATGATAGTAGTACCACAGGTGGAGTTGGCAAAACGTGGCCGCAGATCCGCGCCGAATCCGCTCCAAACATCTGCGGTGCGGGGATTTTTTCAAATGTCAGAATCTGCTGCAGATTACGGATCCTAGGGTCCCGATCCATGGATATCCATGGATATCCCGTTTGCTGCGGATTTAGTAGTCTATCCACACCACACTAAATGGATAATCCATGTTATATAAATACTAGCGTGTATTATAGCTAAATAAATTTAGAACAATATAAAAATAATATATATAAATTATATATATCGACAACTGTTCCCCGTGAGACCAGATAACATTGAGTCTATAACCAATCTGTAATGCTTCTCTGATAATGGTAGATAATTGATGTAGAAGCCAGGAAACTTCAGTTTTCCGATGATATGGATAACTAGCATTTCCACAGAATTGAGCCTTCTAGCTTCATCCACAGGTACCTACTGCAAGTATCGCTTGCATGTTATACATAGGTGACGTGGACAGGGAATAGAATAGTTCAGATGAGGAGAAGGCCGTCCGTTGGGCAGCCCTACATGCATATACTCGCCCATCTCAGCTCGGAATACGTCTCTGCACCAAATATGGCTGGCCTATTATGGTAGTCTTTGGGCATGTCTGTGCTTCCATTATAAATATGACATTGCGTCGTACATGTTGTGTCTGTAATCCATCTACAATATGAACGAACGCCATAGTGACTATTTCTCCTTACCTAGCAAGCAAGAATGGTGTTTGACCAATCCTTCCTCAGCCCAAGAGGCCTGCTTGTGAACAACAACAGCAGCTTTTGTTGTGATAGCCCAAATTTCTCCAAGCTCCAAGAGGCAACCCAGGCAACCCTGAGTTTACCCTGTAATGATGATGGAATCCGCTACAGTATTTGGTTTACAGATAGTAGAATGCAAGAGGTAACATAGGAATCCCCTATATCAAGTTATACTTTGGAGCAAGAATGGTACTGACATCCTGAAAGTTATACGTTGATATACTTGTACCGGTTATGAAAAACTTTTTAGAAGTATATAGGCATCTATCACCCATCTCCACTCTGTCATCTACTGACAAAATGACAGATTACAAAACAGTCGATGCATCTTGAGATGGGCGGACTAAAGCTCCAAGGGCCATTCACAACTTGACAAACTAATCGTCTACTGCAGGCTAACTTTCGCAATGTAGGGACAGTGTGTGATAAGATTTTGGAGCTCTCTGCAATAGCTAAAGCAGACTATGGTAGGAAGATGACTCACCCCCTTTTTACTATAGCTGATTCCATTTTCTCTCTCGTTGTGACTCAGAAAAAACCTTTGATGCCCTCAAAAGGCTCTATAACGGTGAATCAGACAATGAAGGTCTGCGTGCAGAAATCCAGGCGGAAATACAAGAACGTTCTGACAAAGTCCAGTCCCTATCTGACCTAACTACGACCACATCCAATGGCCTCGTGGAAGCCATTGAAATTGTTGATCAGGCCCAAAAAATCGTCAAGGAGATAGCAAGAAACTAGAGAGACCGACTGTTATCGAACGTCTTAGAAAGTATCACGAGGGCGACAGTTACGCGGATAAGGACTTTGAATCTGATTGTAGGGCGCTAGACATTCTCAAGGTAAGTTCAGTCCTTTTATAAGACGGACTTGCACCTTACCTGATACCAGAAATGTATTAGGGTATCATAAAAACCTAGAATATAAAAGATGACACAGCTGCCTCGGTAGCAAACCTGCAGCTGGCTGTTGATGAATCTTTACCCGACAATTGTATTAGGTCTGATACTGACGCACTGTCCCTATAGGTGCGGCTTTCGATATTCACGATGATCATTGATAACGAGGGCTACAAAGTAAGTATCAATAGTGTACTTCCAGTTAAGCGCATTGCTGTTCAGTATCTCGAAAACCTCTAGGCGAGACCGCATCTCCGTTGACCACAGAAGCGGTCTTATCAAGGGGCCAAACAGGTTCGCCTAGTTTGCTTTGCTACCCTTCAGTTCAATGTCATAAGCTTCGCCAAATTTGAGCTGTAGGCGCCGCAACCGACCATTCACAAACAGCCTTTTAGCGGAGGATACCTGACATTCCGATTTCAAGGAACCCTGTGAAAGGGATTTCCCGAAGTAATAATCTCTCCTGGTTCGAAGCTTTAGTAAATATTCCAAGTCTCTTTTCCCTGAATGAAGATTAAAGTTGCGGAAAGTGCAAATTAAATCCAGATCATGAGGGAATATTTCTTCAGGGAATAGTATCATGTTAATGACGTATAGTTTAATACCCTCTACGGGTGACCTGCCTCCCTTGATTAGGTATCAAGGATAAACGTAATATTAGATTATAAAGATAATGAGCTTGTCTAAGAGATGAAATTGTCCTCTAATCCGTCCTTCGACTACTATTAAAATTAATAGTTTAGTGTTCGAGCCACTCATTCTCGCTTCTTAGTATTTAACTAAAAGGATTGTCTTCGGTAGAGAAGCTATGACGTTAGTATGCTATCTCAGAACGTGCCCACATTCTATTTGTTTCTCTGACCAAATAAGGAGTAACGATGCGAAAAAAGGTAACGTGGAATTTCTTGTAGGGCTTTCTGTTATATTTCACTATCTGCTGGGGGGGGGGGGGGGGGGGGGTTTAAAACAAAAATTTGTTTATGGTTTAGGCGGGTGTTTGCCAGTTTAAATGCCAAGTCGTCTATTTTTTTGAAAAAGTTAAATTGTAAATCAAAGCCGTAA